>NC_090764.1:37899827-37939827 GCF_036898095.1 Palaemon carinicauda
CCTACTACCTACGGTCATTGTTATCATTGTCTTGTAATTATAACTCATAATAAATTTAGCATTGAGACATAAGATTTAAATATAATTAATTTGCAAACTACACCCATAGACTGGAATACCGTAGGTAAAAATATACACACTCAAATAGTGGTGCATTGAACTTTCCAAGTAATATTATTCAGAGTCTCTACATCCATAGTATACGTAATTAATGTGATACCCAAGGGCTTTAGATATACTCCGAGTCTATTCAAAGGACCTTGGTGATACCCTAAGAGAATTGGGATGGAAAGCAATGACCGTACCCCACAATTGTTCTTGTAGGAGTTGAAATTCCAGGGTGAGACTTAACTTGAAAGCAGATAATCAAGTGGTGATTTGAATAGATTTAGTGTTACTTGGGAAAAGAAAACCTATCAATCATGTGAAATTGATGGGAAAAGAAAACCTATCAATCATGTGAAATTGATGGGAAAAGAAAACCTATCAATCATGTGAAATTGAGACTAGAAGTAGAAAACCTTATGAACACTTTATAGTTTTTGGCAGCATAGCATAGATTCATACGCCTGCATTTAGAAATTAAACCCTTGTAGATGAACAGTTGTACAATAGCAAAAGAGAGAATACCCACCTGTGAATTTTGATGATAGTAATGATGATATGTTTAACGCTGTAATTTCATCTTCACTTTGTCTTCTTTTAGGTGGCCAGAACCCATTCAGTACGGTGGCCATTCGTTCCAAGTTTGAATCAACTGTCACATCCTGATCGGTGAGAAAATTTACATAAAATTTTTCGCCTCTGAAGTCAATTGGAGAAAGATTTCCCAACCATATTTTAGGTTGAATCTACGTTTATATTGATATTTTCACTTTTCAACATTATTTTTTTTGGCATAATTCTGTTATAGTATGTCTATACCAGTGTTTCATGTAATATTCTACCCAACTTTTCCTTCCTATTTCTCTTAGGCCCAGGTCATTCATACACAATTTTTTATGCAAGTAGCTGACAGACTTTGAAAGCAGCTAACTAATTAGTTAGCAGTCACTGACTAAACAGTTTACAGACTGCGAACGTCACCAATTGGTCACAGAATTTGAACTGGACACAAAATAACATTTGCACGCTTACTAGTCCGCATCAGTCCATAATATTGTTGAATTTTAAAACGTCCTTTTTATTGTCAATCAAACGGAAAGCGTCTTCTACTACTGGGCACATATACAACAGCATGAAACTTGACTCCTTGGTGATATCTATGGACAAATATGCCCATATATTGAATGCATGCACTATATATATATATGTATATATGTATATATATATATATATACATATGTATATATATATATATATATACATATATATATATATATATATATATATATATATATATATATATATATATATATATATATATACACACACATATATATACACACACATGTATATACAACAATAAATGTAGCCGTTTCTAGTCTACTGCAGGACGAAGACATCACACATGTCCCTATTCATGTCTGAGTGTCGACCAGATTTCATCACCAGTCTCGCTGCTGCAGATTGGTGATGGTGGGAGAATTTAGGCCTGATCGCTCAAATCAAACCAACCTAGTTTCGGTGGCCCTGACTAGTACAGCTTTGCTGATCAAGGTGATACACAAACCCTTTCTGTGTGTGTGTATATATATATATATAAATATATATATATAATTACTGGATATATATATATATATATATATATATACAAATATATATATATATATATATATATATATATATATATAAGTTTGTGTATATACATGTATACATATATATATATTATATATATATGTATATATATATATATCTATATATATATATATATATATATATATATATATATATATATGCATAAGCATATATAGATATAAGTAGAGTGTATTGAAATATAGTTTATTGGTTTATTAAAGTCTGTTGTCATTGGTTGGAATTCTCAGTCGATCTCTACTGATGATATATGAAATAAGAAGAATGTTTAGACTATTTGCTCTACTATAAAATCAAATATAAACTTTGGATCCTGAAACGACAATAAAAAGCCACTGACTAGTGTGTGTCTACTACAGGAAATTAGTATGCAACCAATATATGAGTGGTATGGAACTAGTAACTACCCTTCTAGTAACTATGCTCAAACTAAGTCACTGAATATGTGGGACTCACATTAGCAAGAATTAATTCATTAGATAATCCCTGACAACCTTTACAGCCTGGATACCACTTGGTCACAAATTAATGCTAGCAAAGTTAAGCAAACTTTGTAATCAAGCATGTAAGCAAGACACCAGCTGCTTGTGACCAGTCTTGACCACTTCAGTTAGGACTGAATCTAGTTACCAACTTGAGGCTGGTTTTTTCCAAGTCCAGAAACTTTTCAGAACACTGAGAAATCTTTATGTGGTCGCTTAATCACTTAGAATGAATGTATTACAACGAAAATATGTCCTGCTGTTTACTATACCAATAGATGACTGCAGAAAGTTTTTTTCTTAGCAACAGGAAGAATTTAAAGCCGTGTATGTGTGACCCATTTAGCAGAAAACCCCAGTGATCAGTCGCTGCTAGTAGATTAAATAGCCATGTGGTTCCCACTTGATGCAGTCGTTCATAACCCAAAAATGATGTAGATCCTGTAGAATTCTAGCATCAGATAAGTTAAAAAGCAATTCTGTTAAGAGAGATGATCTAATTTTCTATCCCTTTAGTGAGGTCATGAATAGGAAATATGAAGGGATTAATATGATTAATATACCTGAAGCTGAGGAAGACCTTGATGTGCCCATAAATGAATTCAGTGTTTGAAGTCGAAACTATCATTAAAAAACTGAAGAGATGAAAGCCACTGAGATGATATTGGCAGGAAATGAATTGACTCCCAGAATACTTACAAGTTTATTTTGTGGAATGTAGCGTGAAGAGGCAAAACCTGATGAAAGGGAGCTAGGAGTGTTAGTGAAAATGGCAAAAAATGAGATCTGATTGCAATTATTACAGAGGTATCGCACTTACGTCAGTCATCATGAAAACATATAGCATTCTTATTCTAAAGAGAATAGAGAGAAAGATTGACGAAAAGCTGAGAGATGAACAGGCAAGATTTAAAAAAGGTAGAAGGTGGACTGACCAATTTTTCATTTTAAAACATGTTGTATAGCAATGTGTACAATATAGGAATCCGATTTTGATGGCATTTATGGACTATAAAAAGCCTTTGATAGTGTGTACCGGCTAATTATGTAAATTTGATTATGACTGTTCATGAGCATAGCAAGTGCTATGTTAATGTTAGTGGAATCCTATCAAATGAACTTCTAGTGAACAATGGAATACTCCTAGGGAATTTGTTGTCACCTATGTTGTTTATCCTCCTCATGGATTTTGTAATGCATAAAACACTTGGGGATGGTGGAGAAGTTTTGGACTAGATCGGTAATACAAAATTAGCTGACCTAAAGTATACAGATGATGCTGTCCTTTATTAGCAGAACACCACAGGATTTGCAATGCTTGCTTACCAGAATGCATGAAATATCACATGAGGTTAGGCTCAAGATGATTGGAAGAAAGACAGATGATGAGAACAGAATATACAATGGACGATTAAATATCATTGGAAGGAGAAAGGATTAATGAGGTAGAATCATTTAAATAATTAGGAACTATGATCTCTAATACAGGGTCTTTAGAATTTGAGTTTAATGGAAGATTTAAAAAAGCAAATCAGACAATGGCTAGGTTAAGTAAAATTTGGAAATCAAATCGCTTGAAATAACATATAAAAATCAAGCTATATATCAGTTTAGTGAGATCGGTGTTACTGTATGGACATGAGTTGTGGGATGACAATGAAACAATATCCAACAGATTTTGTAAATTTGGGAACAAAGCCCTTAGAAGAATATTTGGAGTTAAATGGCAGGACAGGATTAGAAAGGAAACTATAAGAGAGATTACTCGAGTGCCATACGTGGATGAAATCATGGTGAGAGGTAGATGGAGATCGTTTTGGGAAAGCTCTTTGCACTCCCGAGGAAAGATTAATTTACCAAACTTTTAATTGGGCTTCACAAGGCACTAGGAGAGTTGGAAGACTTAGGCAAACATGGCTGAGGACTATGGAGCGTGAAGTAGGAGATGATGAATGGAAAAGTATTGATTTAAAAGCTGAATATAGAGACGACTGGTGAAATCTTACCGAGGCCCTTTGCGTCAATAGGTATAAGAGATGATGATGTTTATCAGTTTATAATGCTAACAAAACAAAGAAAGATCTTTTACCTAAACTCCTTAGACAACTAAGAACTTGAATGTGAGCTGACATTGCTCCCAGGGCATTCAGATCCACACGTAGACCAAGAATCCTCATGCACTTTGGAATGCATCTTATTCCATATTGTGTGAGTTTTCCTTCAAACTTCACACACGTCACGGCCTTTTCTAAGCAACTGTCAGCATTTCCATCACTTCCATCCGGCCACTGATTAGGAAATCTAAGTGTAACTTCAATGTTGCACTGGCTTGCTGTACTTAAAGTTGGAATCAAATTAGGTAGGTCATCAGGATTGCTATGGAATGAACATTCAAGTGTCTTCACTGTTATTTCAGGCACTAGCAAAGGGATACATGCAAGAAACTCATCCTCCGTCATATGCAATATCCCTATGTTTCCTCCACATAAATCTTTTAAGATTTTAATAACACACTTAATAAATTTGTCATCATTTCTTGTTTCAGTAATGTACTTAAGGAAGGAATCTGTATCTATAACTTCAGACAAATACTGTTCCTCTCTAATTTTCCATTTCCCTCTAATTTCCAAATGCAAATTCAAAATATCTTCAACAATTAAGTACAGTATGTCTATCGCTGTATTGTAGAGGATTCCAGTTATAAATGGCATTAACCCATCCAAATTTAAATCCTCAGTTAACTGTTTTTTCCCTTCATTCAAATATGGCAATGAAGAGACAACATAATTAATTATATTTTCACCTTTTTCCTTCAGTTCTTCAAACTTGTCTCTTTCATCTTCATACAGTCTTATCATTTCATCGCAAATTACGCTGGCTGCAATGAACTCTTGCTCACTTCGATGTCTATAGGAAAAGATTTTCACAACTTCCAGGTCCTTTGTTGTGTGCTTAATGTTGAAATAAGAGGACATAACAGTGTTGAAAACCAAGTCCAGTTCTTCGAGTTTTGTTTTAAATATCTTGGTGTCGTCTTGTGACAATTCATATTTTTGCTGAATGTAATACAGTAATGACCGTTTTTTGTACAAGGATTCAAATTTATCAACATTATCTTCCTCAATTCCGTATTTCTCAGTTAACCTTTTCTTATTGTGCTTTTTCAGCTGGGTATAGAGTGATGAAACTGTATTAAGATTTCCTCTTATTGCAGGACACTCTATATAAAGTAACACAAAGAGATTGAACCATAGAGGGTTCCTCAGTATACGGCCCATTTCATTATTCATAGTCTTTAAAATCTTTGTAATATCTTTGATTATTTCATCTCTTCTTATAGGGTCTGTCTTCAACAAGTGGGATACAAGCGTTTTCATGTGCGAATCTAAGACATCTTTAGGGATACCCAACATACTCAAGTTGATTCGATGGTGTTTTGACTTGTTTACCATGTTTGTGAGTTCCAAAGTGTTTATTGGACGAGTTGTTACAAGAATTTTCATATCTTTGCAATTTAGTCGTAAAATCTCTTCAAAAAGCTTCTTTGATCTTTTGTTGGCCTCATCAAACCCATCACATAAGATCAGGCACTTTGAGCGAAGTATTGAAGACTTTACAAGATCGAAACTAAAGTCTTGCATTGTGCAATGCAGGAGATCTTTAATATATGTTTCAAAGTTATCATAATCATCCTTCCTGAACTCCATATAGAGTAACATTTGAAAAGAATCTAAATTTATCACATCATTAGACTGTTTATACCACTTCTCTACAATAGAGCACAGCATAGTAGTCTTTCCGGAACCTGCACCACCTGATAGTATGACTACTTTTGGGTCTTGGCCACTTGGATTTTTCTTGTCTAATACTTCATTTTGATTGATGATAAGAGACTCTCGTTTTGAGAGGCCAGCATGAAATTCTTCATCAGCATCCATCCTCAAAGACACCATAATCTCACCGGGATCTGTAACTCCATACTGAGTAAGCCAGTCAAAAGGTAAAATCCTACAGGAAACACTATAATGAGAGGCAAGCTCCTCTTTGCATTTCTCTTGTATGTAATCCTGTAACTGATCTGCAAATTCTTCCATTTCCTTCTTTAGTCGTTGAACATGATCTGGATTCGAAGGATCGTATTTCTCACGTATCTTTTCTTGAATTTTTGGAACAATATCTGTAACCTCAAGTTTCAGTTGATCAAATTCAGTCCTCTGACTTGGGTAAATTATGCTTGCTTCATCAAGCGCTTCCTTGAGTGTGCTTTCAAAAGCTAAGAGTTTTATTTCGAGTTCATTCTCTGTGATATTACCCTCTTCATGACTAACAGCATTCCTTTCATCTTTTATTTTCCTTATCAAATCTCTAAGTTTGTCACCTGGGTAATTCACCATCTTTAGCCAAAGAGTCTGACAAATCTTATTAAGAACTGTAATATCTAGATTCTCTGGAGGCTCTGTCGTCAGATTAGTAATTTCCTGACCATTAAAAGGACCCTTCTTTCCTAAGTTAACTCCATTGTCTTCCAAAATCTGACGAATCGTCTTGGGGTTTCCATGAAGAAAACAGTACTTGTAAACACGATATACGACGTCCTTTCCAAAACGTCTAACAAAATAATAATATCTGAATTTTAAGAGTGCCTCGGAGGGGATTACATGTGATAGAACTGAAGTCATGATGGCAATTATTTCGATGTGTCAGTTTCTTTATTTTTCTTAAATTTTTTATTTTTCTTTTCAAGTGTACCATTAATTACTTTCTTGGTTGAAAAGTCTTTCTTAAATCAGAATGATATTTAAATCTCTGTAATTTCTTCATTTCTATATTAGTTTCTTCCTCCAGTCCATCAAAAAAGTGCCAAAATTATAAAAGTTAAGTAGATAGTTCTGGACATAAATTCTGTGGAAAAAATACAAAAGATTATTAATAGAAAATATTAATAGTATTATTGTTGAATATAAATATCTTATACGTAATGTATACCGCAGAAACATGCATCCCATAAATATTATTCTTATATACATAGGAAGGACACATTATACACTGTATGGTAAATGAGGGGAAAATGATTAAGTATCTAGGAAGGTGACTTTAAAGAATATATAAATTAATATGACCCACTTTTGAGAGATTTAATAGTTTGCACATAGAGAAGGGAGGAGCTTGGCTGACTACTGTTTGTTTTCTTTAACTACCAATCTTTGTACTTCTCGTCTTGCCTCTTTTCTTTAGTTTCCAACGCAGTATTTTTCTATTTTCCCAGGCATTTTGGATTTGGGTTTATGAATTTGTGCCTTATGATTTGGTTCTGGAGCTAGGGAGGTAACTCAGCACCAAAGTGTAACTTGAGATAAAATTCCAGTTGTATAATAAAGTAAAAGTTAAGAGATTAGACAGCCAGATTGAAAAGAAATATGGTTGAAGGTTGCTATGTCAAAACAGGGGATAGAATGGGCCAGTGAGATACCCATCAGGTTGGCCTTTGACCTTTGGGTTTTTTTTTATTGGGACACCTTGGAACATAATCAGGGTTTGAGGCTTCCCTCGAAAGATCAGGGTTTAGCATTATTATTATTATTATTATTATTATCGGCTAAGTTACAACCCTAGTTGGAAAAGCAGCATGCTATAAGCCTGACAGCTCCAACAGAGAAAAATGGCCCAGTGAGGAAAGGAAATAGGGAAATAAATAAACTACATGAGAAATCATGAAAAATGAATATAAACTATCGCAAGATTAGTAACAATGTTAAAATAGATCGGTCATATATAAACTGTGAAGAGAGAATTATCTCAGCCTGTAAGTTTGAACTTCTGAATTTCCACCAATTCAACTACCTGATCAGGAACATCATTCCACAATCTGGTCATAGCTGTAATAAAACTTCTAGAATACTGTATAGTATGGAGTCTTATGATGGAGAAGGTATGACTGTTTGAATTAACTGCATACCTAATACTACGTACAGGATGGTACAGTCTGGGATGATTTAAATGCAAATGGTGGTCAGAATGATAAAAAAAAAAAACATTCATGCCACATGCATAATGAACTAACTAAACGACGGTGCCAGGATTAATATGTTGATCAGGAATATGCGATTTAATATATAGCAAGTTATTGTCCAACAAATTAAGATGAGATTCAGCAGCTGAAGACCTTACTGGAGAACAATACATAATGAAAGAATTAATACATTTCCTCAATAGATTGATCACCGAAAGTCTTAAAAGACTTTCTCAATAAGCCGGTGTTTTGTACAGTTGAAGAAGAAACAGACCGAATGTGTTTCCCAAGAGTAAATTTACAATCAAGAATCATAACTAAATTTTAAAGGAGTCATATAGAGTTAAAGAAACATTAACAATGCAGAGATGTGGATGTTGAGGAGCCACTGTCCTCGACCTACTCACAATCATACTTTGAGTTTTGTTAGGATTCAACTTTATGCCCCTTAAATTACACCCTGCACTAATTTTAGCTAGATCTCTACTAAGGGATTCAGAAACCCTAGATCTACATTCAGGAGATGTTATTAAGGCAAAGAGAGTAGAATCATCAGCATATTCAACGAGCTTGTTTCCTAGGCTAAACCACATATCATGTATATAGTATGAAAAGTAATGAGGCAAGAACACCACCCTGAAGAACACCATTTATGACATTTCTATACGCTCCATGGCGCCCATCAGCAACTATCTATAATCCATTACTTGAAAATTCAATAAAGATGTTAAGAAAAGACACACCCACTCCCAACTGTTTTGAGTTTGAAAATATGGCCTCTTGATTAAGACAATTGAAGGCAGCATTGAAATAAGGACCAATCATACAAACTTCCCTGACCACAATCAGTGGATATATGTACTGCATTGGATAATGTAAGATGATCGTCACATGCTCCAAGGTACTTGCAAAATCCAGATTGCAAACTAGGTGAACAGATGATTGATTTCAATATACCTATTTAGATGGTTTGCCAAAAGACGTTTCAAAACTTTAGATTATATTTTAGCTAGGGAAATTGGGAGTTAATCAGTAGGGCTAGAGTTACCACAAAAAACATTTCCCTATGGAGTAACATTACAAATTCTCCAACAAATGCCCAAAAATACATCATCTTGATAACTTGCCTAACACAACAGACAAATTAAGAGCTAAGAAATCAGTGGTGTTTATAAAAATCAAAGGAAAAATACCATTTGTGTTTACATATCCATAAGATACGTTTTAACTTCATGGGACTGAAAAGCTAGTTAGTTTACTTTCAGGAACTCAGGAATGAGGAAGATCAAGTTTCTCATTACTCTGCATACTGTCAACCACATTAGCCAAAAGGGTTTCCTTTTCCTCTGGACAGTGAATGACATAGCAATCTGGTTTAAGTAAAGTAGGAACTGTTAACTCTGCATTAAAGAGTGCAGATTTAAGGTAGCACACCACTTATGTTCCTGGGTTGTAACAGAAAGATTTTCTTTTATGGTTAAATCGTATTCCTGTTCAGTTGAAGCATAAACTCTCAGAACAACTGCTCTTACCTGAGTATAGTTATTTCAAGTCAATTCTGATCTGTTACCCTTCCAAAGGTGATAGGTCTCCTGCTTCTCCCAATAAGTACATCTAAAATCCTTTGAGGTACTGGTTGATGTATGACATAAATGACTTATTGGCATCTCTATCTCCAATTCATGGTTATACTACTGTAGAATTTCTCATGAGTCATGGTACCCCTGTGAAAATGTATGAGACACAATCTGTGGACCATAAGTTCACAATGCAATCTTGACAGTATTTTTATTAGTATCCATAACCTTACTGTCTTTGTGAGCTATGGTTGTTGCTTCACTTTTGTTTGAGGGGGAGATGGCTGAAATCATATCCATTGCCTGATCCTAGGTTAGGTGGACATACATTATAAATAGATGAACTAGGTCACTCTTGTAGATGTGTGTGGGGGCATCATCATGTCTGGAGAGCTACGGACAAGTGCTGCTGCATTATGCTTGATGCTCTCCTAATTTTGAATTATTGATTTATAATTGAAAACCTCTCCAGCAATTGCCCAAGTCAAGTGGAGTGACATTGCATCATCTCAAATGACTTGTGTCTGCGGATTAGTATACTGGCCTCCCGCTAAAGTGTTCTAAACGTCATCTACAGAAAATTCTAGGAAAAACGAGAATGAGAGAATAGCGACAAGGGAAAGTTCTGTTGAACTTATGAAATTGGTAAATATATTATGATTTAATTTCTTATGAAACTGAAAATCGCTATATGGAGTGGATGAGTACTGACAATTTTTCCATTTTTCTCAGTATGAGTAATGGGGCTGGAGCATAATAACTTAGGTATCCATCAACTGAAATGTGAACACCATTTCATTTTACTTTGGGAGACGGATGATTGCTAAATGTGCATGTATTGATTGGTGGTTTTTCTATGATGTATTCTTTAGATGTTTTTTTTTAAATAATAGAGACTCGCAAGTATTCATGCATAGGTTCCTGGATGTTGTTATACAACAGCCATGATGCCATTCTCCCTTCCACATCAGTTCCACCATTACTACCATCACAATACAAGATCCTTCATAGAGAAGTTCAATCCATTTTGAAATTTAATGTAAATTAGATGTAAAAAGATATTAACAAATCAAAACTCACGTGGTTGAGTGCACAGGCATCCATGTACACTTGCTAGACCAAAGGAGCAAGGAGATAATGTTCATTTTCGAGTGAAGCGAGCCACAGTGGAGCAAAGGTCATTTGTTGGACGTGATAGAAATTACAGGTAATTATATTTCAATTTCACGCCACTTACATTAACCGTATATTTTTCCAACCGATCATCTGTTTATTTTGCATTTTGGACCATTATCATTGCTGCAAGGTACTTGTTTGGTTTCCCACTGAGAATCATCCTTATTTCTTTATATGGTAGGAAAACTCATAAACAGGTTGTTTGCCCCAATATTCATGCTCAGGAATGGATGAAACACGATATAATCAGTTGGAGAAATATAGGGTTCTTGTATTTGGCTAGAAGTTAAATGATCTTACTTTATATGAAGCATAAACTTTTACGGTAGTTTTGCATATTTTCAAGATTGTTGATTATTCGTAGGTTTCAGAACACTCGTAATAGGTTTACATCCTACCCACGATTGCAATGGTATTAAAAATAAGGGTTTTACGGTGGTATGCAGTAATTCATACTATAACCAAATAAAGATGAGAGAGAGAGAGAGAGAGAGAGAGAGAGAGAGAGAGAGAGAGAGAGAGAGAGAGAGAGAGAGAGAGAGAGAGTCCATTGTGGGATAGGCCGTTTGAGGATCCAAAGAACTCTGGAACCTGGGCTGCTCCAGCATCCAGAGAAGAACTCTGGAACCTGGGCGGCTCTAGCATCCAGAGAAGAACTATGGAACGTGAGCTGTTCCAGCTTCCAGAGAAGAACTCTGGAACCACCTAGGTTGTTCATAGAGCTGGTATAGTAAAAAGGTTAATTAATATTCCACTATGTCTCGTTCTGCCTCATCAAAATGATCCTATGTCTACGAGCGAAGGCTCACCAAAAGCCGTAATACGAACGATAATACATTCAGTTTACTGTGCAGTACACCAAGGACAATGAACACCACTATAACACTTTATATCACTAGTTAACTAGCTTAACTGTAAACTGTTCAACTTCAACTTCAATCGAGTCACTCTCTATCGTCAATTGATTGCTTGCTTGATAAAAGAAAAATCGCTGACGAAATAAGAAAATCATTTGTCTGGATTATTATAACAACGTCACAATAATAAAGGTAAACTCTAAGACCACAGACGTAGAGAAACCAGCGAAAGAGACTGTTAAATTGTTGGTCGCTGGACAGCTGTGACTTGTGGTTGTGAGACTCGAGGCTTGTCTTGAGAGATTAGAGTAGTTGGAGAGTTGCCAGATTTCCAATAAGCATTGTTCACGGATTTCTTATTTCTCAAACTAAATACTACGAATTCTGGGAAATGGAATTTACCCGAACTGTTTTTCATATAAACATTGGCCGAAACTTTTTGTTAACGTAAGCAATTTCAATAATAATCTTATGATCGAGAAATACGGGCGTAACAACCTTGGGCGATGATGAAACTTTGCTGCTAGGCAAACGATGTTCATTTTGTAGGGCACTGTTTCCGTTTCCGGAATGCCAACGCTAGAGCCCGTGGTACCACACAAGGTCGGACAAATCAAAAGCAAACTACTGTCTCTGCAAATAAGTTTAGAATTGTGATGTGATTTCAATTAAAAGAAATTGCTCAATATGTAGAAAATAAAAATATGATCCATTTGACACACACTCATATCTCGGAGAAGATAATCTGTCGTTTAGATTGCAAAAGCAAGACTAGAAAATATTCTGTAGGAGCAAAAGGAATAACTTGACAGAGCAAAATTCATCGATAAATTCTTATCGGGCTAAATTAAAGTCAGAAAATTACCCATAAAATCCTATATGTCTTAAAAGCTTGCCACAGATATCCCTTTTGTTATCATGTACTTCTATAATTCAAAATAAAGTCATGGATAATCTTTAGATAATGCTAGTATTGTCCCCCATAAAAACGTTCGTTTTCATTTAGATGAGTTTTCTTTGATACATATAAATAAGCTCATGGGATACTCAAGTAATTTTTTCACTCTAGTGAATTTAAGTGTATAAGTAAAAGAACTAATTGGGTTTCACAGTTTGTAGTAATACCAGGGGATGTAGCTCAGATGGTAGAGCGCTCGCTTAGCATGTGAGAGGTACGGGGATCGATGCCCCGCATCTCCAGGAAATATCTTTTTTAAAGAAAGCTTATGATGAAAATTTCAGTAAAAAAAAAAAAAGTACATTATTTAAGGTGTGTGTAAATATTCGTGTACTGTTATTTACATGGGCAGTTTTATAGATAAGGTATTACAAGTTTTATAATGGCAATAGATGCATTTATAGAAATATTTAATAACAGTAACTCCGTCAATTTTTATGTTTTAAAAATGCAGTCATATGAGGTGTTTATAATAGTCTTTCGATTTTGTGTGAATTTTTTTTTATATAATTCTATAGCCAGTTATCTCATCATTGTTTTATATATATATATATATATATATATATATATATATATATATATATATATATATATATATATATATATATATATGAATATATATATAAATATATATATATATATATAGGCCTATATATATATATATATATATATATATATATATATATATATATATATTCATATATATATATATATATATATATATATATATATATATATATATATATATATATATATATATGCCTCAGACATGTCCTTCCACTCCCGTCTGTTTATGGTCTTTCTAAGCCAGTTTATAACCACAAATTTTCTTAGCTCGTCAATCCATCATCTTTTTTTTTATTCCCATGCTTCTTTTGCAATCTCTAGGGGCCCATTGTGTTATTCTTAATTTGCATATTCTATTTGTCCTTATTATATATCCTGCCCATCTCCATTAATTTTAATTACCTATTGTTAGAATATCCTCTATTTTAGTTTGCTCTGGTATCTATGTTGCTCTTGTTCTGTCTCTTAGTGTTATTCCCATCAATATTCTTTCCATAGCTCTTTGAGATTTAACTAACTAATGGTTTAAGGCTTTATTAGTAAACTCCAAGTCTCTGTTGCTTAAGTTAATATTGGTAGGACCATCTGATTAAATACTTTTCTTTTTAGAGAAATTAGTATTTTAATTTTCATAATCTCGTTTTGTTTACCAAATGCTCTCTAACCCATTCTTATCCTTCTTTTGATTTCGGTCTCATGTCCTGAGTAAATACTTACCGTCCTCATATTCATTTTCAGTCCTTCATTTCTGCTTTCTCTATTCAAATCTTCTATCATCTTTTGCAATTCCTCTCATGATTCACAAAACAGAACTATGTGATTTGCAATCTGAAGTTGTTTAGGTATTCCCCATATATATGTATGTGTATATATATATATATATATATATATATATATATATATATATATATATATATATATCCCCCTGTGGCCACGGGGGTATAAAAAACAATTAGAATAGCGCCAACGTTATCCCTGCGTGTCGTAAGAGGCGACTAAAAGGGACGGGATGAGGTTCTGGGAACCCCCTCTCCTGTATCTACATCCTGTGAGACATCGACAAAGAGATGGAGCTGGGGGGAGAGTGACTGCTCCCCGCACTCTAGTTTTGGGGTGTTTGAATGTGTGTGGATGTAGTACGAAAGAGAGTAAAAGATGTAAGATTGGAAGTATGTTTAGGAATAGAAGGATGGATGTATTGGCCATGTGAGACAAAGATAAAAGGAAAGGGTGAAGTGATGTTTGGTGAAATGTCTGGTAGAGTGTCTGGGATTGAAAGGGGAAGAGCGAGAGAGGGTGTGGCTATATTGCTGAGTGAATGGATGACAGGTAAAGTAGTGGAATAGAAGGAGATATCATCTAGGTTAATGTGGGTAAGGGTTAGGTTGGGTAGGGAATGTTGGGCGTTTGTCAGTGTGTATGGGCCAGGTAGTGAGAAAAGTGAAGAAGAGCGGAATGAGTTCTGGAATGAATTAACTAGGTGTGTAGAAGGACTGGGTAGAAGGAATTATGTAGTTGTTATGGGTGACTTAAATGCTAGAGTAGGCGCTGGAGAGGTAAAAGGTGTCGTTGGGAAGTATGGCGTAACAGGTGAAAATGAGAGTGGTGAGAAACTGGTAGATATGTGTGTTGAGCAAGATATGGTGATAAATTCTAGCTTTTTCAAAAAGAAAGATAAAAATAAGTATACATGGGTAAGAGTGGCAAATGGAAGAGTAGTAGAAAGGGCATTAATGGATTATGTGTTGATATCTAAAAGAATGTTTGGAAGATTGAAAGACGTGCACGTGTTTAGGGGTATGGATAACGGTATGTCTGATCATTTTTTGGTGGAAGGAAAATTAGTTGTAGCAAAAGAGTGGGGGAATAGAGTAGGTGGATGTAAAAGGGAGCTAGTGAGGGTTGAAGAGCTAATAAAACTGGGGGTAAAAAGTAAATACCAGGAGAGGTTGAAAATGGCATATGGCAAAGTGAAAGTAAGAGAAACTGGTAATTTAGAGGAGGAGTGGAAGTTAGTAAAAGAAAATTTTGTTGGGATTGCAAGTGATGTGTGTGGCAAGAAGGTTGTTGGAGGCAGCATGAGGAAGGGCAGTGAATGGTGGAATGAAGGAGTGAAGAGAAAAAGAGGGCTTTTGAAGAATGGCTACAGAATAATAGTATAGAGAAGTATGAAAAATATAGAGAGAAAAATGTGGAAGTGAAGTGCAAGGTACGTGAGGCAAAGAGGGCAGCTGACCTGAGGTGGGGTCAGGGATTGGGTCATTCATATGAAGAGAATAAGAAGAAGTTTTGGAAAGAAGTGAAGAGAGTAAGGAAGGCTGGCTCAAGAATTGAAGAGACAGTGAAAGATGGAAATGGAAGGTTGTTAAAAGGAGAGGAGGTAAGGAAAAGGTGGGCGGAATATTTTGAAAGTTTACTGATTGTTGAGGATAATAGGGAGGCATATATAATTGTTGTTGCAGGTGTTGAGGTGCCGGTGATGGGAGATGAGAATGAGAGAAAGATTACAAGAGAGGAAGTGAGGAGAGCACTAGATGAAACGAGAGTAGGAAAAGCATCTGGTATGGATGGTGTGAGAGCTGAGATGTTGAAGGAAGGGGGTGTGACTGTACTTAAATGGTTGGTGAGATTGTTTAATATGTGTTTTGTGTTGTCAATGGTACAAGTAGATTGGGTTTGTGCATGTATTGTACCACTATATAAGGGTATGGGAGATGTGCATGAGTGTTGTAATTCAAGAGGAATTAGTTTGTTGAGTGTAGTTGGAAAAGTGTATGGTAGAGTACTGATTAATAGGATTAGGGGTAAAATAGAGAATGCAATTTTAGAAGTACAGGGTGGTTTTAGAAGAGGTAGGGGTTGTATGAATCAGATTTTTACAGTTAGGCAGATATGCGAGAAATATTTAGCAAAAGGTAAGGAGGTGTATGTTGTGTTTATGGATCTGGAGAAAGCGTATGATAGAGTTGATAGGGAAGCAATCTGGAATGTGATGAGGTTATATGGAGTTGGTGGAAGGCTGTTGCAAGCAGTGATAAGTTTCTACAAAGGTAGTAAAGCATGTGTTAGGATAGGAAATGAAGTGAGTGATTGGTTTCCGGTGAGAGTGGGGCTGAGACAGGGATGTGTGATGTCGCCTTGGTTGTTTAACTTGTATGTTGATGGAGTGGTGAGAAAGGTGAATGCTCGAGTGCTTGGACGAGGATTAAAACTGGTAGACGAGAATGACAATGAATGGGAGGTAAATCAGTTGTTGTTTGCGGATGATACTGTACTGGTTGCAGACACAGAAGAGAAGCTTGGGCGATTAGTGACAGAATTTGGAAGAGTGGTGAGAGAAGGAAGTTGAGAGTTAATGTGGGTAAGAGTAAGGTTATGAGATGTACGAGAAGGTAAGGTGGTGCAAGGTTGAATGTCATGTTGAATGGAGAGTTACTTGAGGAGGTGGATCAGTTTAAGTACTTGGGGTCTCTTGTTGCAGCAAATGGTGGAGTGGAAGCAGATGTATGTCAGAGAGTGAATGAAGGTTGCAAAGTGTTGGGGGCAGTTAAGGGAGTAGTAAAAAATAGAGGGTTGGGGATGAATGTAAAGAGAGTTCTATATGAGAAAGTGATTGTACCAACTGTGATGTATGGATCGGAGTTGTGGGGAATGAAAGTGATGGAGAGACAGAAATTGAATGTGTTTGAGATGAAGTGTCTAAGGAGTATGGCTGGTGTATCTTGAGTAGATAGGGTTAGGAACGAAGTGGTGAGGGTGAGAACGGGTGTAAGAAATGAGTTAGCAGCTAGAGTTGATATGAATGTGTTGAGGTGGTTTGGCCATGTTGAGAGAATGGAAAATGGCTGTCTGCTAAAGAAGGTGATGAATGCAAGAGTTGATGGGAAAAGTACAAGAGGAAGGCCAAGGTTTGGGTTGGTGGATAGAGTGAAGAAAGCTCTGGGTGATAGGAGGATAGATGTGAGAAAGGCAAGAGAGCGTGCTAGAAATAGGAAAGAATGGCAAGCGATTGTGATGCAGTTCCGGTAGGCCCTGCTGCTTCCTCCAGTGCCTTAGATGACCGCGGAGGTAGCAGTAGTAGGGGATTCAGCATTATGAAGCTTCATCTGTGGTGGATAACGGGGGAGGTTGGGCTGTGGCACCCTAGCAGTACCAGCTGAACTCGGTGGAGTCCCTTGTCAGGCTGGGAGGAATGTAGAGAGTAGAAGTCCCCTTTTTGTTTTTGTTTCATTTGTTGATGTCGGCTACCCCCCAAAATTGGGGAAAGTGTCTAGGTACATGTATGTATGTATGTATATATATATATGTGTGTGTGTGTGTGTGTATGTATATATATATATATATATATATATATATATATATATATATATATATATATATGTGTGTGTGTGTGTGTGTGTGTGTGTGTATAAGCAGGAAAAATTATACAATATCTTATAATACTCAAAATCATGTTATTCTCGATTTATGGGAAATTTTTTTATCCCCAATTGTTAATTTCTAACAGTTAAGATAAGTTTTCGGTCTCCTAAAGTTAACTTTGCTAGGACCTATTGACAGAAGCTCTCTTTGAAGGTTAAAATTGTAAGGTTTGGCTATCTTGATGTAAATAGCTGGCTTGGTTAGATTCCATGTTACGACGACCTCTTTATCAACAGCTTATGTGTAAAATGTATTTATTAATTTGTTTATGGACTTTGGGCCATATGTCTTGGCACTGGTGCCGAGAAGGCCCTTCGGCGCTGAGGTGAAAGTAAAGGAAAATCCAGCAATTGCAATGTGATGTAAAAGTTAGAGTGGATTGTAGAGCAAGATGAAGCAAGTCTGGGGGATCAGATGTCAAGTAGTTTTGAAAGCTGTAAGAAAAATCCCATTGGTATGATATTTTGTAACCACTTGGAAGTGCCTCAGTCTATCACTTGGAGCATTTCTTTCAAATTCTGATATTTTTTATGTAGTTAATTTAAATGAATATTTGATTGATTTATGTTTTGCAAAATTTATTTTCATGATGTTCGATCAGTTTTGGCAGGTTGGCTACGGCACAGAAGAGTACAGTACAGTAGTCATCGGGACACTTATAACAACAAAACACTGTTATTCCATTCTAATATAACACTTATTGACACTAGTGTATATTTCTGTAATATATTACAGTATTATCACTACGGTACAGCTAACTGTACTGTAAGTGTTCGCTGATTTCGTTCGAACGACTCGCAATGTATGGCAACTTGATCAGAAATTAACTTTTCAAGAATAATATTTGGCTTTGCTAAGTATATCCGGTTTACCTCCTAAATAAGTATATACTGTAGTGGAAGTTTTTTTCAATTTTTTTAAAAAACAAATCTTTCTAAGGGAATTTTCCATTATCATTTATTTGTATCAGCTATTCAGCATTCAACTCACATATTTAGTTATTTAAAAAATAATTAGTGTATTGTTTTCTTTGGGCCGACGTTCATGATGCTGATTATTATTTGCATGTAGAACTATCATGCCTATACCATACGCCACAAAGTAGCAGATATATAGTTAAATTATCGTTATTTTCTCATGGGAGGCTGCAAATAGTGGAATGATCTTCCCAATCATGTAGTTCAATTGGTGGGATTTCAGAAGTTCAAACTAAGTGCTAATACTTGTTCATTTATCACATATGCTATTTTAATTTAGTTGTTTTACTGCATCATGTATCTAATTTCTTTTTTATGTAATTTGTGTTGTTATGGTATTTGTCTTTGCAGTTTAATCTTTACTTCTTAATTTATTTTTCTACGCGGGCTGTTTTCTTAGCGAGGGCTTACATAGATCTGCCTTACGAATTAGTACTACAATTTGGCTTGCAATATCAGTTGGCTCCTTTTTTTCAAGGAGAAATGTTAATATTTTAAGGATCACACATTGATATTTTCAATACAACTCATAAAATTCATGAAAAGGTATTTCCTTCTCAAAAAAAATAATCGTTGGTACCCATTTATACACGTAGATTTTTCTAATTGGTCTATTTAGTTTAAAATGTATATCTTTCAAAGTTAATTTACGATGGCAAAATATAAACTTTGAAAGGAATGCTGCGATATAAATGAGTTACCATACAGTCTTGTCGAAAGAATGAACTGCTATTTACCAGCTTCTGACGATCTTGAGCCCTGTCCACACGATTGAGCATGCCTGACGGGCAAACAGTGGTACCAGACCATAATAGTTAGTAAGAATGAGGGTTAATGATGTCAGAAGCAGGAAAACCACAGACAGGGATCTGGCATCATAAAGTGTTGCCAAATCCCTGCCTTTAATTTTCCCGCTTCTGACGTCTTCATCCCTCATTTTCATTAACTATTGTGGGCTGGTATCAGTGTTTGCCCGTCGGGCGTGCTCGATCGTGTGGACAGGGCTTTATGTTGCATTCTCATCTTGCAAATTCCAGTTGTAGGAAGGCATCGGATGTTGTATGTAAAATGCAATTTACTTAATTCATGTGGAAGGGATACAATGATGAAAACCTATTAAGATACTGAAGTTTTGATAATTCTTACAGCATAGGTATTAGACTTCAAGATTGTTTAACCCTGCTTTGTGAATCACATTTGATTAAATACTTGCATACTCAGTTTTAGACAGCTGGAAACTCCCAAAATTTCTGTCCTTGAAATGTTCGCAGATTTCATTTTCTCTTTCCAAGGCTTCGTCAGTACCATCATAAATGATTAATAGACCGAGAGGTTCAACCTTAAGCTTCGTCACAAGCAGCTTTATACCATTCTCTGGGGGAGAAGAAAAACAAAATTATATGTGCACTTTAACAAGCTATCATTTCAGTACTATTATTATTATTACTTGCTAAGCTACAACCCTAGTTGGAAAAGCAGGATGCTATAAGTCCAGGGGCTCCAACAGGGAAAATAGCCCAGTGAGGACAGGAAACAAGGAAAAATAAAATATTTTAAGAAGAATAACAACATTAAAATAAATGTCTCCTATATAAACTATTTAAACTTTAACAAAAGAGGAAGAGAAATTAGACAGAATAGTGTGCCCGAGTGTACCCTCAATCAAGGGAACTCTAACCCAAGACAGTGGAAGACCGTGGTACAGAGGCTGTGACACTACCCAAGACTAGAGAACAATGGTTTGATTTTGGAGTGTCCTTCTCCTAGAAGAGCTGCTCTCTTCTACCCGTACCAAGAGGAAAGTAGCCACTGAACAATAACAGTGCAGTAGTTAACCTCTTGGGTGAAGAAGAATTGTTTGGTAATCTCAATGTTGTCAGGTGTATGAAGACAGGGGAGGATATGTAAAGAATAGGCCAGACTATTCGGTGTAAGTGTAGGCAAAGGGAAAATGAACCGTAACCAGAGAGAAGGATCCAATGTAGTACTGTCTGGCCAGTCAAAGGACCCCATAACTCTAAAGCGGTAGTATCTCAACGGGTGGCTGGTGCCCTGGCCAACCTTCTACCAACGGTCATTGTTAATATTGTCTTGTAATTATAACTCATATTAGATTTAGCATACAAACTACGCCCATAGACTACAATACCATATGTAAAAATATACACACTCAAATAGTGGTGCATTGAACTTTCCAAGTAAAATTATTCATAGTCTCTACATCCATAGTATACGTAATTAATATGATACCCAAGGGCTTTAGATATACTCCGAGTCTATTCAAAGGACCTTGGTGATACCCTAAGAGAATTGGGATGGAAAGCAATGACCGTACCCCACTATTGTTCTTGTAGGAGTTGAAATTCCAGGGTGAGACTTAACTTGAAAGTAGATAGTCAAGTGGTGATTTGGATAAATTTAGTGCTACTAGGGAAAAGAAAAGCACCACTTCAATCAGATATAGTTGTTCCATTAGTGGTAGAAGAAAACTTATCAATCATGTGACATTAATACTAGAAATAGAAAACCTTATGAACACTTCCTATTTTTTGGCAGCATAGCATAGATTCATACGCCTGCATTTAGAAATTAAACCCTTGTAGATGAACAGTTGTACAATAGCAAAAGAGAGAATACCCACCTGTGAATTTTGATGATAGTGATGGTGATATGTACAATATTGTCATTTCGTCTTCACTTTGTCTTCTGTTCGGTGGCCAGAACCCATTCAGTACGGTAGCCATTCGTTCCAAATTTGAATCAACTGTCACATCCTGATCGGTGGAAAAATGTACAACAAATTCTTCGCCTCTGAAGTCAATTGGAGAAAGATTTCCCGGATCACTGGAGCCATCATCATGTACTTTTAATACTGTCGGTAAAAATACATATCTTTAGCAGCAAGATAATAACTTGCGATAGATTGTAGGAATACACCGGAAAGCTAGGTCGTTAGGTTTAGGTATAAAAGTAATAACAAAGATAGTATTTTTAACCATATTTTAGGTTGAATCTATGTTTATCTTGATATTTTCACTTTTCGACATGATATTTTTTTTGGCATAATTCTGTTATAGTATGTCTATACCAGAGTTTCATATAATATTCTACCTAACTTTTCCTTCCTATTTCTCTTAGGCTCAGGTCATTCATACAATTTTTTATGCAAGTAGCTGACAGACTTTGAAAGCAGCTAACTAATTAGTTAGCAGTCACTGACTAAACAGTTTACAGACTGAGAACGTCACCAATTGGCGACGGAATTTGAACTGGACACAAAATAACATTTGCCCGCTTACTAGTCAGATTCAGTCCATAATATTGTCAAGTTTTAAAACGTCCTTTTTATTGACAATCAAACGGAAAGCGTCTTCTAGTTTTGGTCAGCATGAAATTTGACTCGTTGGGGATATCTATGGACAAATATACCCAGTTTGCGGGGCATAGGCAGACACTACATTGATTATTGTTGCTCCCAGTCCCAGCTTTAAACTCATAATTCTGTCATTTTTCCTATTCACCCCAATCAAACTTTCCTTCAGATCTTTCGATAATATTATTCCCACACCATTTCTTCCTTCCATATTTGCTCCACTGTAATAAAATTTACAACCTTCACCCAATTCTCTTGCCTTGTTTCCCTTCCATCTGGTCTCCTGCACACACACCACTCCAATCTTCCTTCTCTCCATGAGGTAAACCACCTCTCGACCTTTTCCAGTCATTGTCCCCACATTCAGAGTTGCTACTCTCATCCTCTCCTCAGATATTTTCCTCTGAGCTTGCCTCTTTAACCCAGCCCGCCCAATTTTTCAGAGAGATCAGGCGAGGTCCCAATGCGTCACCTACGGGAAACGCCCTACCATTAATTTCATTTTCACAACTTTCACTGGTCATATTGGTTTTGGCTAATTTTTCATGGCCTGATTGATATACCTGAAGCTGAGGAAGAACTTGATGTGCCCATGAATGAATTCAGTGTTTGAAATCGAAACTATCATTAAAAAAAATTAAGAGATGAAAAGCCCCTGGATATAATGGAATAACTGCTGAGATGATATTGGCTGAAAATGAAATGACTCCCAGAATACTTACTGCTTTATTTTGTAGAATGTAGCGTGAAGAGGCAAAACCTGATGAATGGGAGCTAGGAGTGTTAGTGAAAATGGCAAAAAATGAGATCTGATTGCAATTATTACAGAGGTATCACACTTAACGTCAGTCGTCATGAAAATATATAGCATTCCTATTCTAAAGCAGAGAGATGAACAAGCAGGGTTTAGATAAGGTAGAAGTTGTAGTGACCAAATTTTCATTTTAAAACATGTTATATAGCAATGTGTACAATATAGGAATCCGATTTTGATAGCATTTATGGATTATAAAAAGCCTTTGATAGTGTGTACCGGCCAATTATTATGTAAATTTGATTAAGCCTATTCATGAGCATAGCAAGTGCTATGTTAATGTTAGTGGAATCCTATCAAATGAACTTCTAGTGAACAATGGAATGCTCCAAGGGAATTTGTTGTCACCTATGTTGTTTATCCTCCTCATGGATTTTGTAATGCAAAGAACAGTTGGGGATAGTGGAGAAGGATTGGACTAGATTGTTAATAGATGCTGTCCTTATTAGCAGAACACCACAGGATTTGCAATGCTTGGGCTCAAGATAGATAGAAGAAAGACGGAGATGATGAGAACGGAATATGCAATGGAAGATGAAATATCATTGGAAGGAGGAAGGATTAATGAGGTAGAATCATTTAAACAATTAGGAACTATGATCTCTAATACAGGGTCTTTAGAATTGGAGTTTAATGGAAGATTGAAAAAAGAAAATCAGACAATGGCTAGGTCAAGTAAAATTTGGAAATCAAAATCGCTTGAAATAACATATAAAAATCAAGCAATATATCAGTTTAGTGAGATCAGTGTTACTGTATGGACATGAGTTGTGGGATGACAATGAAACAATATCCAACAGATTTTGTAAATTTGAGAACAAAGCCCTCAGAAGAATATTTGGAGTTAAATGGCAGGACAGGATTAGAAAGGAAACTATAAGAGAGATTACTCGAGTACCATACGTGGATGAAGTCATGGTGAGGGGTAGATGGAGATGGTTTGGGTAAGCTCTTTGCACTCCCCAGGAAAGATTAGTTTACCAAACTTTTAATTGGGCTCTACAAGGCACTAGGAGATTTGGAAAACTCTGGCCAACATGGCTGGAGACTATGAAGCGTGAAGTAGATGATGATGAATGGAGAAGTATTGATTTAAAAGCTGAAGATAGAGACGACTGGTGAAATCTAACCAAGGCCC
Organism: Palaemon carinicauda; assembly: GCF_036898095.1. Taxonomy (NCBI): domain Eukaryota; kingdom Metazoa; phylum Arthropoda; class Malacostraca; order Decapoda; family Palaemonidae; genus Palaemon; species Palaemon carinicauda. Next base: position 37,923,934 of record NC_090764.1, read on the forward strand.
TTTGCATCAATAGGCATAAGAGATGATGATGTTTATCTGTTTATAATGCTAACAAAACAAAGAAAGATCTTTTACCTAAAATCCTTAGACAACTAAGAACTTGAATGTGAGCTGACATTGCTCCCAGGGCATTCAGATCCACATATAGACGAAGAATCCTCATGCACTTTGGAATGCATCTTATTCCATATTGTGTGAGTTTTCCTTCAAACTTCGCACACGTCACGGCCTTTTCTAAGCAACTGTCAGCATTTCCATCACTTCCATCTAGCCACTGATTAGGAAATCTAAGCAAAACTTCAATGTTGCACTGGCTTGCTGTACTTAAAGTTGGAATCAAATTAGGTAGGTCATCAGGATTGCTAAATAATACAAATGTAAGTGTCTTCACTGTTATTTCAGGCACTAGCAAAGGCATACATGCAAGAAACTCACCCTCCATCATATGCAATATCCCTATGTTTCCTCCGCATGAATCTTTTAAGATTTTAATAACACTCTTAATAAATTTTCATCATTTCTTGTTTCTGTAATGTACTTAAGGAAGGAATCTGTATCTTTAACTTTAGACAAATACTTTTTCCCTCTAATTTTCCAATGCAAATTCATAATATCTTCAACAATTAAGTACAGTATGTCTCTATCTGTATTGTAGAGGATTCCAGTTATAAATGGCATTAACCCATCCAAATTTATATCCTCAATTAACTGTTTTTTCCTTTCATTCAAATATGGCACTGAAGAGACAACATAATTAATTATATTTTCACCTTTTTCCTTCAGTTCATCAAACTTGTCACTTTCATCTTCATACAGTCTTATCATTTCATCGCAAATTACGCTGGCTGCAATGAACTCTTGCTCACTTCGATGTCTATAGGAAAAGATTTTCACAACTTCCAGGTCCTTTGTTGTGTGCTTAATGTTGAAATAAGAGGACATAACAGTGTTGAAATCCAAGTCCAGTTCTTTGAGTTTTGCTTTAAATATCTTGGTGTCCACTTGGGATAATTCATATTTTTGCTGAATGTAATACAGTAATGACCGTTTTTTATACAAGGATTCAAATTCATCAACATCATCTTCCTCAATTCCGTATTTCTCAGTTAACCTTTTCTTATTGTGCTTTTTCAGCTGGGTATACAGTGATGAAACTGTATTAAGGTTTCCTCTTATTGCAGGACACTCTATATAAAGTAACACAAAGAGATTGAACCACAGAGGGTTCCTTAGTATACGGCCCATTTCATTACTCATAGTCTTTAAAATCTTTGTAATATCTTTGATTATTTCATCTCTTCTTATAGGGTCTGTCTTCAACAAGTGGGATACAAGCGTTTTCATGTGCGAATCTAAGACATCTTTAGGGATACCCAACATACTCAAGTTGATTCGATGGTGTTTTGACTTGTTTACCATGTTTGTGAGTTCCAAAGTGTTTATTGGACGAGTTGTTACAAGAATTTTTATATCTTTGCAATTTAGGCTTAAAATCTCTTCAAAAAGCTTCTTTGATCTTTTGTTGGCCTCATCAAACCCATCACATAAGATCAGGCACTTTGAGCGAAGTATTGAAGACTTTACAAGATCGAAACTAAAGTCTTGCATTGTGCAATGCAGGAGATCTTTTATATATGTTTCAAAGTTATCATAATCATCCTTCCTGAACTCCATATAGAGTAACAATTGAAAAGAAGCTAAATTTATCACATCATTTGACTGTTTATACCACTTCTCTACAATAGAGCACAGCATAGTAGTCTTTCCGGAACCTGCACCACCTGATAGTATGACTACTTTTGGGTCTTGGCCACTTGGATTTTTCTTGTCTAATACTTCATTTTGATTGATGATAAGAGGCTCTCGTTTTGAGAGGCCAGCATGAAATTCTTCATCAGCATCCATCCTCAGAGACACCATAATCTCACCGGGATCTGTAACTCCATACTGCGTAAGCCAGTCAAAAGGTAAAATCCTACAGGAAACACTATAACGAGAGGCAAGCTCCTCTTGGCATTTCTCTTGTATGTAATCCTGTAACTGATCTGTAAATTCTTCCATTTCCTTCTTTAGTCGTTGAACATGATCTGGATTCGAAGGATCGTATTTCTCACGTATCTTTTCTTGAATTTTTGGAACAATATCTGTAACCTCAAGTTTCAGTTGATCAAATTCAGTCCTCTGACTTGGGTAAATTATGCTTGCTTCATCAAGCGCTTCCTTGAGTGTGCTTTCAAAAGCTAAGAGTTTTATTTCGAGTTCATTCTCTGTGATATTACCCTCTTCATGACTAACAGCATTCCTTTCATCTTTTATTTTCCTTATCAAATCTCTAAGTTTGTCACCTGGGTAATTCACCATCTTTAGCCAAAGAGTCTGACAAATCTTATTAAGAACTGTAATATCTAGATTCTCTGGGGGCTCTGTCGTCAGATTAGTAATTTCCTGACCATTAAAAGGACCCTTCTTTCCTAAGTTAACTCCATTGTCTTCCAAAATCTGACGAATCGTCTTGGGGTTTCCATGAAGAAAACAGTACTTGTAAACAAGATATACGACATCCTTTCCAAAATGTCTAACAAAATAATAATATCTGAATTTTAAGAGTGCCTCGGAGGGGATTACATGTGATAGAACTGAAGTCATGATGGCAATTATTTTGTATGTGTCAGTTTCTTTATTTTTCTTTATTTTTTCATTTTTCTTTTCAAGTGTACCATCAATTACTTTCTTAGTTGAAAAGTCTTCCTTAAATGAGAGTGATATACCTCTAATTTCTTCATTTCTATATTAGTTTCTTCCTCCAGTCCATCAAAAAAGTGCCATGATTAAAAAAGTTAAGTAGATAGTTCTGGACATAAATTCTGTGGAAAAAATACAAAAGATTAATAATAGAAAATACTAATAGTATTATTGTTGAATATAAATATCTTATACGTAATGTATACCGCAGAAACATACACCCCATAAATATTATTCTTATATACATAGGAAGGAGACATTATACACTGTATGGTAAATGAGGGGAAAATGATTAAGTATCTAGGAAAGGTGACTTTAAAGAATATGGAAATTAATATGACCCACTTTTGAGAGATTTAATAGATTGCACATAGAGAAGGGAGGAGCTTGGCTGACTACTGTTTGTTTTCTTTAACGACCAATCTTTGTACTTCTCGTCTTGCCTCTTTTCTACAGTTTCCAGCGCAGTATTTTTCTATTTTCCCAGGCATTTTGGATTTGGGTTTATGAATTTGTGCCTTATGATTTGGTTCTGGAGCTAGGGAGGTAACTCAGCACTAAAGTGTAACTGGAGATAAAATTCCAGTTGTATTATAAAGTAAAAGTTAAGAGATTAGACAGCCAGATTGAAAAGAAATATGGTTGAAGGTTGCTATGTCAAAACGGGATAGAATGGGGCAGTGAGATACCCATCGTTTTGGCCTTTGACCTTTGGGTTTTTTCTTATTCCCGACACCTTGGAACTTAATCAGGGTTTGAAGTTTCCATGGAAAGATCAGGGTTTGGCATTATTATTATTATTATTATTATTATTATTATTATTATCGGCTAAGTTACAACCCTAGTTGGAAAAGCAGGATGCTATAAGCCTGACAGCTCCATCAGAGAAAAATGGCCAGTGAGGAAAGGAAATGGGGAAATAAACTACATGAGAAATCATGAAAAATGAATATAAACTATCTCAAGATTGGTAACAATGTTAAAATAGATCGGTCATATTTAAACTGTGAATAGAGAATTATCTCAGCCTGTTCAATATAAAAACATTTGCTGTAAGTTTGAACTTCTTAATTTCCATCAATTCAACTGCTTGATTAGGAACATCATTCCACAATCAGGTCTTAGCTGTAATAAAACTTCTAGAATACTGTGTAGTATGGAGTCTTATGATGGAGAAGGCATGACTGTCAGATGTCAGAATTAACTGCATACCTAATACTACGTACAGGATGGTACAGTCTGGGATAATTTAAATGCAAGTGGTGGTCAGAATGATAAAAAAAAATTTTTATGCTGTATGCATAATGAACTAACTGAACAACAGTGCCAGAGATTAATATGTAGATCAGGAATAAGCGATTTAATAGATAGCAAGTTATTGCCCAACAAATTAAGATGAGATTCAGCAGCTGAAGACCTTACTGGAGAACAATACATAATGAAAGAATTAATACATTTCCTCAATAGATTGATAACCGAAAGTCTTAAAAGACTTTTTCAATAAGGCAGTGTTTTGTACAGTTGAAGAAGAAACACACCGAATGTGTTTCTCAAGAGTAAATTTACAATCAGGAATCACAACTAAATTTTAAAGGAGTCATATAGAGTTAAAGAAACATTAACAATGCTGAGATGTGGATGTTGAGGAGCCACTGTCCTCGACCTTCTCACAGTCAGACTTTGAGTTTTGTTAGGATTCAACTTTATGCCCCATAAATTACACCATGCACTAATTTTAGCTAGATCTCTACTAAGGGATTCAGAAACCCTAGATCTACATTCAGGAGATGTAATTAAGGCAAAGAGAGTAGAATCTTCAGCATATTCAACGAGCTTGTTTTCTAGGCTAAACGACATATCGTGTATATAGTATGAAAAGTAATGGGGCAAGAGTACCACCCTGAAGAACACCATTTATGACATTTCTATACTCCCCATAGCGCCCATCAGCAACTATCTACAATCCATTACTTGAAAGTTCAATAAAGATGTTGAGTAAAGACCCACCCACTCCCAACTGTTTTGAGTTTGAAAATATGGCCTCTTGATTAACACAATTAAAGGCAGCATTGAAATAATGGCCAATCATACAAACTTCCCTGACCACAATCAGTGGAGTTATATACAGCATTGGATAATGTAAGATGATCATCACATGCTCCAAGGTCCTTGCAAAATCTAGATTGCAAATTAGGGAACAGATGATTACTTTCAATATACCTATTTAGATGGTTTGCCAAAAGACGTTTCAAAACTTTAGATTATATGTTAGTTAGAGAAATTGGTATTTAATCAGCAGGGCTAGAGATACCACAAACACATTTCCCTATGGAGTAACATTACAAATTCTCCAACAAGTGCACATAAATACATCATCTTGCTAACTTGCCTAACATAACAGACAACTTAAGAGCTAAGAAATCAGTGGAGTTTATAAAAATCAAAGGAAAAATACCATTTGTGTTACATATCCATAAAACTTAAGGTTCATCAAGTGTTTTAACTTCATGGGACTGAAAAGCTAGTTAGTTTACTTTCAGGAACTCAGGAATGAGGAAGATCAAGTTTCTCATTACTCTACATACTGTCAACCACATTAGCCAAAAGGGTTTCCTTTTCCTCTGGACTGTGAATGACAGAGCAATCTGGTTTAAGTAAAGGAGGAACTGTTAACTCTGCATCAAATAGTGCAGATTTAAGGGTAGCACATCATTTATGTTCCTGGGTTGTAGCAGAAAGATTTTCTTTTATGGTTAAACCGTAGTTCTGTTCAGTTGAAGCATAAACTCTCAGAGCAACAGCTTTTAACTGAGTATAGTTATTTCAAGCCAATTCTGATCTGTTACCCTTCCAAAAGTGATAGGTCTCCTGCTTTTCCCAATAAGTACATCTAAAATCCTTTTAGGTACAGGTTGATGTATGACATAAAGGACTTTTTGGCATCTCTATCTTCAATTCATGGTTATACTACTGTAGAATTTCTCATGAGTCATGGTACCCCTGTGAAAATGTATGAGACACCATCTGTGACCATAAGTTCACAATGCACTCTTGACAGTAGTTTTATTAGTATCCATAACCTTACTGTCTTTGTGAGCTAAGGTTGTTGCTTCACTTTTGTATGAGGGGGAGATGGCTGAAATCATAGCCATTGCCTGATCCTAGGTTAGGTGGACATACATTATAAATAGATTAACTAGGTCACTCTTGTAGATGTGTGTGGAGGTATCGTCATGTCTGGAGAGCTACGGACAAGTGCTGCTGCATTATGCTTGATGCTCTCCTAATTTTGAATTATTGATTTATAATTGAAAACCCCCCCAGTAATTGCCCAAGTCAAGTGGAGTGACATTGCGTCATCTCAAATGAATTGTGTCTGTGGATTAGTCTACTGGCCTTCCGCTAAAGTGATCTAAACGTCATCTACAGAAAATTCTAGGAACAACGAGAATGAGAGAATAGCGATAAGGGAAAGTTCTGTTGAACGTATGAAATTGGTAAATATATTATGATTTAATTTCTTATGAAACTGAAATTCGCTATATGAAGTGGATGAGTACTGACAATTTTTCCATTTTTCTCAGTATGAGTAATGGGGCTGGAGCATAATAACTAGGTATCAATCAACTAAAATGTGAACACCATTTCATTTTACTTTGGGAGACGTATGATTGCTAAATGTGCATGTGTTGATTGCAATTGGTTGAGGCAGCTATTCTGGTGGTTTTTTTTTTTATGATGTATTCATTAGATGGCTTTTTTAAATAAATAAAGACTGGCAAGTATTCATGAATAGGTTCCTGGATGTTGTTATACAACAGCCATGATGCCATTCCCCCTTCCACATCAGTTCCACCATGACTACCATCACAAGACAAGATCCTCCATTATTATTATTATTATTATTATTATTACTACTACTTCCTAAGCTACAACCCTAGTTGGAAAAGCAAGATGCTATAAGCCCATGGGCTCCAACAGGGAAAATAGCCCAGTGAGGAAAGGAAACAAGGAAAAATAAAGTATTTCAAGAAGAGTAACATTAAAATAAACATCTCCTATATAAACTATAAAAACTTCAGCAAAACCAGAGGAAGAGAAATAAGATAGAATAGTGTGTCTGAGTGTATCCTCAAGCAAGAGAACTCTAACCCAAGATAGTGGAAGACCATGGTATAGAGGCTATGGCACTACCCAAGACTAGAGAACAATCATTTGATTTTGGAGTGTCCGTCTCCTAGAAGAGCTGTTTACGATAGCTAAAGTCTCTCTTCTACCCTTAAGAAGAGGAAAGTGGCCACTGAACAATTACAGTGCAGAAACCCCTTAGGTGATGAAGAATTGTTTGGTAATCAGTGTTGTCAGGTGTATGAAGACAGAGGAGAATATGTAAAGAATAGGTCAGACTATTCTGTGTATGTGTAGGCAAATTAAAATTGAATCGTAACCAGAGAGAAGGATCCAATGTAGCACTGTTCAATCTATTTTGAAATTTAATGTTATTTCGGTACTTGCATATGTTTATAACACTTTCAGTTCACATTTTAGCTGTTGATTTATACCTAGAAGTAAAAAGATATTAACAAATCAAAACTCACGTGGTTGAGTGCACAGGCATCCATGTACACTTGCTAGACCAAAGGAGCAAGGAGATAATGTTTATCTTCGAGTGAAGCGAGCCTCCAAGGAGCAAAGATCATTTGATGGACGTGATAGAAATTACAGGTAATTATATTTTAATTTCACGCCACTTACATGAACTGTATATTTTTTCAACCGATCATCTGTTTATTTTGGATTTTGGACCGTAGGTTTTGGTGGATGGATGGAGTGAAGAAAGCTCTGGGTGATAGGAGAGATGTGAGAGGGGCGTGAGAGCGTGCTAGAAATAGGAGTGAATGGCGAGCGATTGTGACGCAGTTCCGGTAGGCCTTGCCGCTTCCTCCGGTGCCTTGGATGACCGCGCAGGTAGCACCAGTAGGGCATTCAGCGGTATGAAGCTTCATCTGTGGTGGATAACGGGGGAGGGTGGGCTGTGGCACCCTAGCAGTACCAGCCGAACTCGGTTGAGTCCCTTGTCAGGCTGGGAGGAACGTAGAGAGGAGAGGTCCCCTTTTTTGTTTCATTTGTTTGATGTCGGCCATCCCCCAAAATTGGGGGAAGTGCCTTGGTATATGTATGTATATTGCTGCAAGGTACGTGTTTGGTTTCCCACTGCGAAAACTCATAAACAAGTGGTTAGCCTCAATATTCATGCTCAGAAATGGATAAAACACGAGATAATCACTTGGAGAAATATAGGGTTCTTGTATTTGGCTAGAAATTAAATGATCATACTGTATATTAAGCATAAACTTTTACGGTAGTTATGCAGATTTTCAAGTGCTAATTATTCGTAGGTTTCAGATCACTCATAATAGGTTTTTATCCTACCCACGATTACAATGGTATTAAAAATAAGGGCGTTACGGTGGTCTGCAGTAATTCATACTATAACCAATTAGAGAGAGAGAGAGAGAGAGAGAGAGAGAGAGAGAGAGAGAGAGAGAGAGAGAGAGAGAGAGAGAGAGAGAGCCATTCCAGGATCCAAAGAACTCTGGAACCTGGGCTGTTCCAGCATCCAGAGAAGAACTCTGGAACCTGAGCTGTTCCAGCTTCCAGAGAAGAACTCTGGAACCATCTGGGTTGTTCATAGAGCTGGTATAGTAAAAAGGTTAATTAATATTCCACTATGTCTCGTTCTGCCTCATCCAAATGATCCTGTGTCTACGATGAAGCTCGCCAAAAGCCGTAATACGAACGATATACATTCAGTTTACTGTGCAGTACACCAAGACAATGAACACCACTATAACACTTAATTTCACTAGTTAACTAGCTTAACTGTAAACGTCAACTTCAACCACACCGTCCATAATTGGCATGTTCGAGAAAAATGTCTTCTCTTTTCGAATCACTCTCTATCGTCGATTGATTGCTTGCTTGAAAGAAGAAAAATTGCTGACGATATAACGAAATCATTTGTCTGGATTATTATAACAACGTCACAATAATAAAGGTAAACTCTAAGACCGCAGACGTAGAGAAACCAGCGAAAGACTGTTAATTTGTTGGTCGTTTTACAGTTGTGGCTTGTGACTTGTGAAGTTGTGAGATTCGAGACTTGTCATGAGGATGAGGCCGAGAGACTAGAGTTGAGTAGTTGGAGAGTTGCCAGATTTCCAATAAGCATTGTTCACGGATTTCTTATTCCTCAAACTAATTACTACGAATTCTGGGAAATGGAATTTACCCGAACTGTTTTTCATATGAACATTGTTTGGGCAAAACTTTATGTTAACCTAAGTAATTTCAATAATAATCTTATGATCGAGAAATACGGGCGTAACAACCTTGGTCGATAATGAAACTTTGCTGCCAGGCAAACGAAGTTTATTTTGTAGGATACCGTTTCTGCTTTACGGAATGCCTTATGCCAACGCTAGAGGCCGTGGTTCCACACAAGGTGGGACAATCAAAAGCAAACTACTGTCTCTGCTAATAAGTATAGAATTGTGATGATATTTCTAATAAAAGAAATTGCTCAGTATGTAAAAAATAAAAATTTGATCCATTTGACACACACACACACACACACACACATATATATATATATATATATATATATATACATATATATATATATATATATATATATATATATATATGTGTGTGTGTGTGTGTGTGTGTGTGTACAATAAGGATAAAAGAAATAATTTTTCCAATAGAAATAACGAAACCCCTGAGTTGGTACCAAAAGTAACAGGAGAAGTAGTAAAGAAAACATTAAAAGGCATGAAAAGAGGCAAAGCAATAGAAGATGGCCTATCAGTTGATATAATAATGGATGAAAAAGATTTCATTGTAGTTAAACTCGCTGAACTCTACACAAAATGTCTGCAAGAATGCTTTATACCCACAGCATGGAATAAAATCATTATACTAATTGACAAAAAGGGAGACACATAAGACCCGAAGAATTACTGCCCAATATGTTTACTCTTAGCAGTATGTAAAATATTTACAAAGATCTTAGTAGATCAGCCAGAAAGACAGCTAGACTATAATCAACCAGGAGAGCAGGCGGACTTCGGAAGTGGCTATTCAACAATTGACCAAACCCTTGTAATTAACCAGCTAATGAAAAAGTCAACAGAGTATTGCATTTATAGACTATAAGAAAGCTTTTGATTCTGACAAAACTTCAGCAGTAATGAAAGCCATTCAAGGCGAAGGTATCCTAAAGCTATATAAAGGTAGTGAGAAAATTCCAATTGCGAAAGGAGTAAGACCGGGAGACCCCATCTCTCTTAGATTATTCACAGTATGCCTAGAAGTTTTTAAGAATTTTGATTTGGAAAATGTATGATTTGATAATGGGGAATACCTTAACAACATAAGATTTGCAGATGAAATAGTTGTGTTTAGTAAAGCATGGGAAGAATTACAAAAGATGATAGAAGATTTAAATAGAGAAAGCAGAAATGTAGGGCTGAAAATTAATAGGAGTAAAACTAGGATAATGTTTGACGAGAAAATGCAGAGACAACAAATTATTAATGAATATACATGCTTAGGACAAACATGAGACCAAAATTAAAAGAAGGATAAGTATGGCACGAAGAGCGTTTGGTAGACAAAATGAGATCATGAAATGTAAAATGACACTTTCTATAAAAAGAAAAGTATTTAATCAGATTGTCTTACCAGTTTCAACTTATGCATCAGAAATTTACAGCTTACTAAAGCCTTTCAGCTTAAGCTAGTTACTACTCAAAGAGCTATGGAAAGAATATTAATGGGAATAATGCAAAGAGACAGAAAAGGAGCATCATGGATACCATAGCAAACTAAAATAGAGGATATTCTAACAACATGTAAGAAAATAAAATGGACGATAGCAGGACATATAATGAAAAAGACAGATAATAGATGGACATTAAAAATAACATAATGGGTTCCTAGAGATTGCAAAAGAAGCAAGCAGGTGAAGAAAGAGAAGACGATGGATTAATAAGCAGACTATTAATGAAGAATGGTGTGATATTAAGAACATTATCAGTCAGTTGGTAGTGAAGTCCTGGGACACACAATTACAAGGAGAAAGTCATGGATATCAATGACACTTGGGATACTATTAAAAGGAGACAAAAACAGAAATTGATTGTTGAAAGTTTTCGTGGAAGGAATGAAAATTACAAGATGGAGCATGCTAAGTATTCCAGCATTGATAGTGAGGTCAAAAGAAAATCTAGGAATGACTAGAGAGAATATTTAGACAGTAAAGCAGATTAGGCTGACAAAGTTATGAATTCAGGAAGTGGCTATGGTGTAAGAATTGCTCTATGGGGGCAAAGAAGAAGAAGAAGCATATACCCATCAAAAAGAGAGATGGATCTGTTAGAGCAACAGAAGGTGAAGAAAGACAACGTTGGATGGAACACTTTAGTGAAGTTATGAATAGGAGATATGAAGGGAATAATTTGATTGATACACCTGAAGCTGAAAAAGACCTTGATGTGGCCATGAATGAATTTAGTGTGTTTGAAGTGGAAGCTATCCTCAAAACTCTAAAGAGATGGAAAGCCCCTGGATACGTTGGAATAACTGCCAAGATGATACTGGCCGAAAATGAAATACTCCCAGAGTGCTTACAAGATTATTTTGTAGAATGTGGCATGAAGAGGCAAAACCTGATGAATGGGAGTTAAGAGTGTTGGTGAAAATGGCAAAAAAGAAGACCTGACTGATTGCAATATTTACATAGGCATTACACTTACGTCAGTTGCTATGAAAATATATAGTATGCTTATTCTAAAGAGACTGGAGAGAAAATTTGATGAAAAGCAGAGAGATGAACAAGCAGGATTTAGAAAACGTAGAAGTTGCATTGACCAAATTTTCATTTTTAGACGTTGCACAGTAATGCGTAGCTTATAGAAATCCACTTTTGATGGCATTTGATAGTGTGCACCAGCCAATTTTATGGAGAGTCCTGCGTTGTTATGGAATTCCTCTTAAATATGTAAATTTGATCAAGACTGTTCATGAGCATAGCAAGTGTAAAGTTAATGTTAATGGCGTCTTATCAAATGAATTTCCCGTGAACAGCGGAGTACTCCAAGGGAATGTGTTGTCACCTATGTGGTTTATCCTCATAGATTTTGTAATGTGTAGAACAGTCGGATATGGCATAGATAAAAGGATTGGACTGGATTGGTGATAGGAATTTAGCAGACCTAGAGTATGCTGATGATGCTGTCCTTGTTAGCAGAACACCACAGGATTTGTGATGCTTGCTTACCCGAATGCATGAAATATCACATGAGGTTGAGTGAAGATAAATAGAAGAAAGAGAGACGATAAGAACGGAGTATGCAATGGAAGATGAAATCTCATTTGAAGGAGAAAGGATTAATGAGGTAAAATCGTTTAAAGTATTTAGGAACTATGATCTCCAGTACAGGGTCTTTAGAATTAGAGTTTAGTGAAAGACTGAAAAAAGCAAATCAGACAATGGCTAGGTTAATTAAAATTTGGAAATCAAATCGCCTGATATTACATATAAAAATCAGACTATATATCAATTTAGTGAGATCAGTGTTACTCTGTGGACATGAGTCATGGTATGGCAGTGAAACAATCTCCAATAGATTTAGTAGATTTGAGAACAAGGCCCCCAGAAGGATATTGGGAGTTGAATGGCTGGACAGGATTAGAAACGAAACTATAAGAGGTTATCCGAGTGCCGTATGTGGATGAGATCATTGTGTGTGGTAGATGGAGATGGCTTGGGCATGCTCTTTTCGCACCCCGAGAGAGATTTGTTCACCAAACGTTCAGCTGGGCTCCACAATGGACTAGATGGATAAGGACTATGAAGCGCGAAGTAGAGGATGATTGGAGAAGAATTGAATTAAAAGCTCAAGATAAAGACGACTGGCGAAATCTAACCGTGGCCCTTTGCGTCAATAGGCATAGGAGGAGATGATGATAATGATGATTGTAAATTACAGTGGTATTGGGTTGAGAGGTGAGAAAATAGCGATAAATAAAGAGAGAAGAGGGAGGGAGAAGGGACATAGTGGATGTAGGAAGGGGACGTACGATTATGTAGATTAGCCCTGCTGACTCGTGTTACTTTTGCCAAATGTCGAGAGAAACCACCTAAACTAAATCTATTTACTAATGCATTATAATACCAAGAATTAGCTGGAGGAGTCTTGCACACTGTGCCAAATATCATTTCAATAAAACCTTTAGTGTGAAAGACATTTTAGAAAAGCAATGACTCGTGGTTCTTGAAATGGATGGCAGGTTTTAAGAGAGATTGGTTGGTGAGTGCCAACCTCATTTCATTCAAGTCTTTTTAACTTCGTTGTTACTCTTATTCCGAATCCCAAACAAATTCACAATTAAATCCCCAGTTTACTGAAACATTACAATATACATTATATATATATATATATATATATATATATATATATATATATATATATATATATATATATATATATGTATATATGTATGTATGTATGTATGTATGTATGTATGGATTGACGAACCAAGAATATTTTTCGGTGTGGATTGGTATAGAAAGACTATAATCAGACGTAAGTGCAAGGTCGTGTCTGAGGCCTTTGTTCTGCAATGTACTAGTAACGGCTGATGATTATATATATATATATATATATATATATATATATATATATATATATATATATATATATATATATTCAAGGTTCCTTAGCAGCATATTGACCACTTCCTGACACACTTGTTTGATACAGCCAACGCTATCTTAATATGTCTCTCCTTCTTCCCAAAACTACTTAATTAATCTAAGCAGTTTTCAGTAACCTACTATTTTCCATTCTCTCTACGTGACAGAACCACCTCGTAACACTTTGACCCATCATACTTCCATGTCTTACCCCCTCTGACCCTTTCTTTTAATTCATGAATACTGTGCAAACAATATCCCTCAATATAACATCAGCTTATCTTTCCTTGCATTACTTTTCAGCGTCCACTCTACACTTCAATGCAGAAGAGTTATCTCATATGTTTCTTCAAACGGTTTAAGTTTGGTTTCCATTTTCCTGTTAGTTATTCAATTTTGTTAAATGCATATATAGATGAAACTTTTCCTTTCATACAACCTGCCATTGATATTAACATTTTCAATGTTTTCAGTTACACTTACTAACATTTACTTACGGTTTTAACCTCTTGACACCCTTCTATGGTGATGATTTTTGCAATGCTGCACAAATGTGCCCCCTATCTTTCTTTCCTACTTTTTTGTTACAACCGAATGACTGTTTAAAGGTTTAAAGGCCGCTCATGAATGGCAGAGGCAAGGGACAGTGATATTACCCAATCAAGCAGGACAGTGCCCTAGAGACTGATCACATTACATATGACCAGCGCCCAAACCCCCTTCTCCATCCAAGCTAGGACCAAGGAGGGCCAGGCAATGGGTGCTGATGACTCTGCAGATAGACCTATATGCTCCCCCAAATCCCCCTCCTTAGCTTACATAGATGGTGAGGTTGCAGCGACCAGATGAACTTAACGAGTTTGAGCGAGACACGAACCCCAGTCAGGCAATTACCGACCAAGGACACTACCACCAGGCCACCACAACAGGGATTGTGCTCTTATATTCATTATAATTTTACCTTTATTCTACCAAGGGAGAAATCAATTCATTGGTGTCTTCTAACAAAAATATAAAAGCTTTTTGCGCTGATAAAGTATCACATTATCTTTAAACTGATTAGAATAAGTCGCCCTGATCTGTCGAATCTAACCAATTCAGTTATATCTGGATATATCTGGTTTTACTGGTAACGGAACAAAAAATTATGAAATTTACAAGACATGCTATCTGTTTCCCAGATAAGTGATACATGGGGATGAAAGGGGTTTTTATCTAAGGGATGATTATCAGACAATAATGGTTTCATGACTTGCAAGAGAAAACTAGACAACAGTTAATTAATGCCACATTTATACTTAATATTTCTAAACTGTGGATGAACTCCCTTTACAAATAAAAGAAAAATACTTTCACATTGTATGTTCTTCATGGACTTACTTATATGGAAGCACATTGATCCACACACACACATTAGACCATTCAATTTCAGCTTCCACACTGTCTGTGGCTTCCTGTGTATCGTGGCCTTGCCTTTCAAATACATTTTTTCACAAGTCTAGCCCTTCTTGTTATTTCTGATCCGCTGTCCTTTTCATCAACCTACCATCCCCCATTCTCTCTATATGGCTGAACCATATCAAAATTCAGTGATTCGTCCTATTTTCGTTCTAAGAATGAATCTCAAACTCCCTGACTCATTTTTCTTTTCATTTACATTCAACATTCATAATTCATTTCCCAAAAGGACAGTTGTCCCAACATCCCTTCATACGTTCCAGCTTCTCTTCCAAAGATGATCCAAGTTTCTTTCAAATATTTTATACATTTTCTTTTACCTTCATTTCGTCATCTATGTGACAAACTTGTCTCATTCTACTGTTATGTAATAGATTTATAACAATTATCAGTACATATCTCTCGCTTCCGTTCTTTCAGCATCTTTACAAATATTCATTGATCCATCTTCCCGGTTTCCATTTACCTCCATAATCTTGCTCTTGTTGACAGTGTCTCTCAAATTCCTCCTCTTGACAACTCTTTAAAATTCATTATTTAGCCTCTGCAGTTTTTCCTCTCTCCCCAATTAGTGTTGTATCATCTGCACAGATAAACTATTTTGAAATAGATTTACGACACATTTTCCTATCTCTGAATTGTGTATCGACATTTATTGCCTTTTAGCTAACTCAACATAGCGTCGAAATATCCATGTCATTATTTTAAAAATTATATATATATATATATATATATATATATATATATATATATATGTGTGTGTGTGTGTGTGTGTGTGTGTGTGTGTGTGTGTGTGTGTGTGTGTGTGTGTGTGTGTGTGTGTTACGTACATTAGTGTAAATTATACTTTTTTATGCGGTCTTATACGTAGTCAATTTTTTTACATGCTTTTTTCAAAACTGATATTTCATCTATCCTCCATTGTAATGACA
>NC_090764.1:37944827-37968047 GCF_036898095.1 Palaemon carinicauda
TTTGTCCAGAATGGGTCATTGTATAGTAGCGTAATATAAAGATATAAGAGCGACATAGAGAAATTTTAGAGCAAAATGCTTGGCGTGTGTGACATAAATAGCATCTCGCTGCATATGAAGAACCTGACTTTTGTTTTTAAACAGACATATGTATTTGAATTATGCAAATCGATTCAGTTTAAGAGTAGATGGGAATAACAGTTTCTAGTCTACTCTACGTATCTTTGCAAAATTTTGAGATACTATCTTTTTTCACTTACGAGACAAACGAAAATTTGATAAAAGACGTTGTCCTGCAACGTCGTCATTGTACATAACCCAAATATCTAAATAACACGAACAAATATAAAGATAACTTCAACTTATCAACGGGCCTGACTCTGCAATAGGTCTGTATATCGCTGATTTGTATACAAGAGATGAAACATTCTCATAATAATATTACAATCAAGTCAAACCCTGCGCATTTTCCGCCTTTAACTGTAGGAATATTATATATCATCCATCACCATAAATATGGGAAAAGTAAGTAAAACAATCTACGCATTTGGAAACTGTAATCTTGTCTTAAAAGCAGTATTGCAAAACGGATGTTCATAAAAGATTGCGTTTATGTTGAATTCTTGTATACATCTGTGGGCCAAGTAAAAAAATATCCACGTGCTTTTGAATATCTAAAGTGTGAGTGAGGTATGATGTTTACACAGCATCAGTAGCAACTCGCTGAGAACAGGAAGTTATAACGTCGAGATATGAATCGTAAGAAAACTTTAACCACCGATGTAGCAATTTCTTTAAATGGGATTTGTATGAAATCGGGACTTGCCTCAATAATAATAGTAATGATGATAATTCATTTGAAGAGGACAGGCGTATTTATTATCAGTGTATTAAAATAAAGGTAAAAACGACCTCAAATAGGAGCAATTGAATATCTCATGCTGAGCTTGATATGGATATAACGTTCTCTGTATGTGCGTGCTGGGTAGCACCATCAGATTTCACAACCCATATGTTAAGTTTACCCACAGTTCACTAATGTTCACGTTGTGCCAAATGGTCGACTACCCTTTTCGTTTTTTTATTGTTTTCTTATATAGAACCATATTGTGTTATTTGTATGTAATAGTTTTATCATTTGCTTCAACTACTGCAGTATTTCAGCGTCGACAGTTCAATAAGACAGGTTCCAACTGTAATGCACCTTAGTATTTTACAACATATGAAATTGTTGTTGAATAGCAAGTAATTAAGTTCATTGTACATTTTATGAAACATGTTTCTGAAGAGATATTTCTGTCGCATTTAAGTTTTAAGAGCATTTTGGATTACGAAAACCACATTGATTCATTTAGGTTACATTCGTGGACAGAATTATTTACTGAATCTTATATCGTAAGTGAAAATCAGGCTTCACTCCATTCAATGTTAGTTACTTAAGTACCTGTGCAAATTATGAATAACTAAAATTATGTAAACAACAATGGTTGCTAAAACACTTATCTGTTATTTCAGTATATACTTTATTATTTCATATTTATCTCGTACTTGGCAAAATGTTAAGCTTGAACTATACTTGAATTTATATATGATAGAAATCATAATTTTCGTCTTACTAGTAGTGATAAGGAACAGTTTACAGTTTTGTTTTGTTTTCACGAATGGTTATTCTGGGATTTCGTGAAACATGATTTTTTTCGATGTGTGTGTGTTTGTGTGTTAAGATTGCAGGCAAACAACACTGGTTGTATATATTTAATGCTTCTACAACTCTACAGTGGGCGTGTTGCATGAGGTTGCATATTCTGCTGCGTTTAGGCATTGGAATTGCATAACTATACTAGTAGCGGTTATTGGGTTTCTTAAATGCAAGTCTATTGAAATAGTTGGGAAGATCGAATTCTGATTTATAGATTGTGAGTTTTCATATGGAAATCTTTAAGATATAGTTGATGGTGTTTATATATATATATATATATATATATATATATATATATATATATATAATGTATATATATATAATGTATATATATATCTATATATATATAATGTATATATATATATATATCTATATATATATAATGTATATATATATATATATATATCTATCTATATATATATATATATATATATATATATATATATATATAATGTATATATATATATATATATATATATATATATATATATATATATAATGTATATATATATATATATATATATATATAATGTGTATATATATATATATATATATATATATATATATAGAGAGAGAGAGAGAGAGAGAGAGAGAGAGAGAGAGAGAGAGAGAGAGAGAGAGAGAGAGAGAGAGATTGTTGTTAGTAACTCTCCGTATTATGATTTAATCATGGATTTGTGGAATACGGCGCAGGCTGGGAGGCCGTTCAGTGCCTGGGACCGTGTCGCTTCCCGGGAACACCCCAGATTGAAAAGACGTATTTTATTAGAATCATATACAAGGTTTATCCTTCTCAGATGGTCTCTGAAGTGAAAGTTTAAAAACGTAAATAAATAAAAACTTGACAACACTGTAATCGAGCTGAGCTTGAATAAGACAACGATACATCTTGGAAAATACCATGTCTGGCAACTGGTCGTACCCAAGGGCCCTTCTCAGCCGCACAGCCGGGCCCGGTAGTCTACTCTGGTACCCTACAGCGGCCACGTCTAGCTCGCACAGCGACCAGGGTTGCCATCTGGCCGTTTTTTGCGGCCAAATTTGCCAAATTTGGCCGTATGGAAAACTCTCTGGCCGTAAATTATTAGCCATCGACGGCCAAACAATTTGGCCGAATTTTGGCCGTATTGTTTTCAAAATGATTACATTTCATGTAATATCATTTATCTTTCATATGTTATATCTAATTTTTATTTCTAATCAGTAAAATATCAAATGAAATGACAGTATAGTGATGTAACAACCACGTAACCTACTGGCTATGTTGCCTATTGACAGACACATACAGTAGAAGTGTATGTTTACTACTTGTTCAGTACTAGATAAGTGATGTAATAGCAACGTAACCTACAGGCTATGTTGCTTACTGACAGACACACACAGTACAAGACAAGTACGCGTTTAGTACTAAATAAAGAAATGCATCGATTTAGATACATTTCTAGCTTAACTTGAGCATCAGTGTGAATTTGAACCTGACGTTTTAAACAGCCAAAAGGAGACTTTATAAAAAATAGTGCTGTGATTGGTGATTGATTACCATTATGTCATTAAGTAAACCTTTTTCTACTTCAGCAAAGTTCCTCTCTCTCTCTCTCTCTCTCTCTCTCTCTCTCTCTCTCTCTCTCTCTCTCTCTCTCTCTCTCTCTCTCTCTCTCTCTCTCTCTCTCTTTTCACATGCCCATAAAAAAATACACATATGCATTTAATTAATTTATGCTCATACTTGTTTGTGTGTTTGAATGCATACAATGTGATACTAACTGCATGAGAGTAATGACAATAGATAAATGTAAATTCATGGCAAAGAAGTGAAGGATTAATACCTGATTTAGGCCTGCTACTCATGCATATCTAATTAATAGCCTTTTATACTACATACTTACATCTGCATTACTAATAATAATAGGCTAATGATAGTAGTTAGTGTAATAAAAAAAAAATAATATTTGGCCGAATTTTGGCCGTAAACCATAGTTGATTTGGCCGGTTTGGCCGTCATATGAAAATAATTTGGCCGTAGGAGATTTTTCCCATCTGGCAACCCTGACAGCGACAGCTTATCACTCAGTTTTGTTAGCCGGTCAGTCGTAGTGTTACCGTTCGAAGTATCGGAATCGTCGCCTCTGATTGTGTTTGACAGGTAATTTCAATAACATTTGATGTATCATTGCTCTTTAAGTATATCTTCTTACTCAATGGTATAAAGACGAGTAAGTGTCTTGGCTTTCAAAATCATATAGTAACTTATATGCCAGACACTTCGCCTCGTTGGCCCATTGGACGTAACCCAGGGATTTTTTTCTTTACATTTATGGTGATTTCTGAATAATTTTCCCATCTTTTATGATATTTAAACTGCCGACGTTCCGCAGTGCATATGTTCTAAGTGAATGCACGAACGCACAATGCCAATTATTACGAGTTGGTGGTGCCACGCGTACCTCGACCAATGAGCTTAGTTATAATGAAGGCGTGTTCGCTACCGACAACGTTGATTGGGTAATTCAATATGCAGACGCAGTCATCATTTGTCCTTGATACTATATTCACTTATATATTTGCTGCTGAAATTTTATTATGTTATGTAAAAGTCGTAATAACGGGTATAATTTTAAACGTAGGCTTGGATACATTTGCTTGCAGAACAACTGGTTTATATTCCCAATATCAACCTGTTGTGTGGTCAGTCCCGTCATTTTTTTTTTCTTTTATAAAACAGGTTTTCAAAACTGGCCTTCTGGTAGGAATCAAACTGCTCTGGCGACTTTCTTACCGTAGTCTTCAGGCTACAGATAGAAACGGGGAGGGATAAGAGCTAGACATGAATGAGGTTTTAGAGAAACTCAAGGTCACTGACAGTTGCCATGTGAGAGTGGCATTCATGTAGTCTAATGAGCTTGATTTCTTATTTGTTGAAAGAGGAAAGATGTTTAGTGAGGTTAATCAAACTATTTTTGTGATATTCTACAAACTTGGTCATATTAGATTTTGTTATTGATGAAAACTAGATATAGATTACGTTAGGATGCTTATCAATCTATCTTGAATCTGATACTTAAAAGGGGGTTTTGTTTATCTATGTAATCTTAAGGGTCTTACCCTTGTTGTCAAGTTGAATGTCAAGTACGCATTATCATTGAGAAACTAATTCTATATGAATTAGCCGAAATACTTGAATATTATCCATGAAGGAATTCATATATATGGGGTACATGCTGATGTTTGCAAACCTTTGGCACTTGCATATCCTTAATTACTTGATGCTTATTCATGGGATGGAACGATGACTTAAAAAGTGAAAGCCTGTTTCAAACATGTGTTGATATTCCTAGTTATACTTTGGATCCAATTTCTTATGATTTGTGATATTGATTAATAAAAAACAAGAATTGAGTCACCATGATTTTGTAATAGGTTTGCATTACAAGAGATGACACACTTATTTTAGGGCAATTGTGAGATACTTTCATTTCTAACGAAATACGCAAACCATGTATTTTTTTTCCAACTGGTTATACCATATTTTATCCATTTCTGATAATGATAATAGATGCAAGCCACTCGTTTAGGTTTTCCCACCCGTCCTCAATTAATATAATTATGGGGGACCCCTGTAGGAAATTGAGATTTTGTAGGCCCAGTCCCAGTGGGGGTCATTGCAGGGCCTGTCTCAGCGGAGTCATTGCAGGGCCTGTCTCAGCGGAGTCATTGCAGGGCCTGTAATGCCACGGTAATTGTACGCCTTAACCCTGCCTGGTTATTTCAGGGCCTGTTGTAGACAGCGGGATCATTGCAGGGCCTGTCCCAGTGGGATCATTGCAGAGCCTGTTCCAGCGGGGTCATTGCAGGGCATGTCCTGGTGGGGTCATTGCAGGACCTGTCCCAACATGGTAATTGCAGGCCTTGTCCTGGTGGGGTCATTGCAGGACCTGTCCCAACATGGTAATTGCAGGCCTTGTCCTGGTGGGGTCATTACAGGACCTGTCCCAACATGGTAATTGCAGGCCTTGTCCTTTCCAGGTCATTTCAGGGCCTGTCCTGGCAGGGTCATTGCAGGCCATGCCATTGCAGGGCCTGCCCGTTGGGGTAATTGCAGGGCCTCTCCTGGCGGGGTCATTGGAGGTCCTGTCCCGGCAGAGTCATTGCAGGGCCTGCAATGCCACGGTAATTGCACGCTTTGACCCTTCCGGGTTATTTCGGGGCCTGTTCCAGACAGCGGGATCATTGCAGGGCCTTTTCCAGTGGGATCATTGCAGAACCTGTTCCAGCGGGGTCCTTGCAGGGCCTGTCCTGGTGGGGTCATTGCAGGACCTGTCCTGGTGGGGTCATTGCAGGCCTTGTCCTTTCTAGGTCATTTCAGGGCCTGTCCTGGCAGGGTCATTGCAGGCCCTGTCCTGGCAGGGTCATTGCAGGCCCTGTCCTGGCAGGGTCATTGCAGGCCCTGTCCTGGCAGGGTCATTGCAGGCCCTGTCCTGGCAGGGTCATTGCAGGCCCTGTCCTGGCAGGGTCATTGCAGGCCCTGTCCTGGCAGGGTCATTGCAGGCCCTGTCCTGGCAGGGTCATTGCAGGCCCTGTCCTGGCAGGGTCATTGCAGGGCCTGGCCCGGTGGGGTCATTGCAGGGCCTATCATGGCGGAGTCATTGCAGGGCCAGTCCTGGTCGGGTCATTGCAGGGTTTGTTGTGGAGGGGTCATTGCAGGCCCTTTCCTGTCATGGTGATTGCAGGCGTTGTCCCTTCCAGGTCATTTCAGGTCTTGTCCAGGCATGATAATTGCAGGGCATGTTCCAGCGGGGTCATTGCAGGGCTTTTACGAGTGGGCTCATTGCAGGGCCTGTCACGGCACGGTAATTGCGGGCCCTGTCCCGGTGTGGTCATTGCAGGGCCTGTCCACATGGGGTCATTGCAGGGCCTGTCCACATGGGGTCATTGCAGGGCCTGTCCACGTGGGGTCATTGCAGGGCCTGTCTCAGTGGGGGCATTGCAGGGCCTGTCTTGGGGGTCATTGCAGCCCCGTCCCGGCGTGGTCATTGCTGGCCCCGTCCCAGCGTGGTCATTGCTGGCCCCGTCCCAGCGTGGTCATTGCTGGCCCCGTCCCAGGGTGGTCATTGCAGGCCCCGTCCCGGCAGGGTCTTTGCTGTCCCCTTCCCGGCAAGGTCTTTGCAGTCCCCGTCGCGGCAGAGTCATTGCAGGGCCCATCCCAGTGGGGTCATTGCAGGGCTCGCCCCCGCGGGGTCATTGCACGGCCCGTCTCGGCATGGTAATTGTAGGCCTTATCCCTGTTGGGTCATTTCAGGGCCTGTCCTGGCATGGTCATTGCAGGGCCTGTTCCTGTGGGGTCATTGCAGGGCCTGTCCTGGTGGGGTCATTGTGGTTCCTGTCCTGGTAGGGTCATTGCATGCCCCTCCCAGCAAGGTCATTGTGGTTCCTGTCCCGGTGGGGTCATGCTGGTCTTGTTCCGGCGGGGTCATGCTGGTCTTGTCCCGGCGGAGTCATGCGGGTCCTGTCCTGGCGGTGCTCATGGCTGGCCTGTCAGGGAGGGGTCATTGTCAGACCTGTCAGGGCAGGGTCATTGTGGGGCTGTCTTGACGTGATCGTTACGTGACCTTTCCCGGTATGGTCATTTCAGCACCTGCCCTGGCTCGGTCATTGCAGGGCCTGTCTCAGGCTTAGCCAGGAGCACTGAGTGTGTAGGTCGGCCTAACTTCCCCCGCTACCCCAGTATCTACCAGGAAGGTTGTCGACACCTTGCCAAAAGTTTTTATGGCCTTTTATGCCAGTTTGTGCTAAATCTTGTACTATGTAAAGAAATTCAGCTTTGTATAGTTAGGGAAAATACAAATTACTTATAAATTTTTCATTTTAGGAGTTTTTAATTAAATAATAGGGTATTGTATATTGATCCATTTACTTATTAATGGATTTTTCTCCCTAATTGAGGTCAATCTTTAGGAGGAATATTAATGTATCCAACAAAGTTTTTATATATCGAAGGATAATTTTATGAATCTTATTGTTCAAAGTCGAGAGCCGTGTATCCTATAGACATTTTTTACATGATTTTAATACAGTAATTAGTTGGTGGTTTTTATTATTGGTTGGCTGTTCTAGGGCTCTTCTGATGTGCATGTAGAAGCTATTAATTGAATACAGTATTAATAAAGGTACTTCAATTTTTTTTTCAGAATGTCTGCTCCTGGCCAAGCTACTGTGCTATCAGGAAAGGAGGTAGCTCAGTAAGTATTAAATTATATAGTTTAGTAAACCACAGACTTTCTTATACTATACAGGACTCTTTCCTTTGACAGGGCAGAAATTGTGGCCCCACTATGAACTTTACCTATTTTAGTGTACAGAAAATATAATTGGGTTTGTTTATTAAAAAATTTCCAAAGGAAGACGCATAGAATAAAGACCCTATTAAAGAGGCGCTGCATAATTAGGAGTAAGAACGTCATTCCTACTGACATATCTTTCATGAAAAAATGTTGCATCGCCAATTTAGGAGAGTATTTTGTATTTACGTGTAACCTGCCTAAAATTGATGAGCCAGCCAGTCACAGTGCTTGTAGCGGTATTTGATTAGCCTAGCCTGTAAAGAGTTTGATTAAGCATGTTTCATACCATTGGTTCAGTATGGTCTATCATGATCTCCACTGTTTGTGTTGTCAATCATAGTGACACTTAAAAAGATGCCTTCTGTCAAATGCTAATCACTCTAGTTAATGTTATTTTCTCCAATATCCGCCAAACTCTATAAAGATTACAATGCTTCCAGAAGTTTCAAATCATAGGTGTTCTTTCCTAAGACAGCCTCTGCAATGTTCATAAAGCTTCTAGAAGGCTTTATGTACTGGCTACAACACAGTTGGCAAATTTGGGTAAAAAAGCTATCCTCTTCAGAAACCACAGACCACTGGATTTCTTGGTTTCAGTGCCTGGTCTAGGGCTCTGGACGTTAATACCATAGGCTATGCCTATCTATCAACCTTTTTTTTCACTATCATGATTTCTTTATTATAGTTCATAACATGATTTTCTCTTGGACGTATCAAATACAATACAGTGTACTTTAAGTTCGGACTTCGTATGTAGGCCATGCCCACCCTTCAGGTAGTGTAACCTTTTCTTTGATTTTGGCTGCTGGAGAGTAAAGATGTACTTCTTGGTGAATTCGGCTGTTTGTTTTAATCTTTAGGCTTTTCTTTGTTTGAATAAATGGTCTGGCAGACAGTTGCGTTCGAGGGATATTAATGAAAGATGCCAGAGATATGCATTGTTTCCTGATACTGTACCTTTATTTGTGACTGTTCTCTGTTCTACCTGATGTTTCTCAACATATCTTTTCCTTGTCTGCTGCTGTTCTACCTTCGTTGTGTGAGGCCTTACAACCTCTACGGCAAAGGGAACCTATAGTCAATTCTTTTTAGTGAGGTAGATTTGCACCGACTTGCAGGGGTGCCCTTTTAGCTCGGGAAAGTTTACTGCTCGCTGATTGGTTAGAGAAGATAATTCTAACCAATCAGATAGCAGGAAACTTTGAGCTAAAAGGGTACCGCTGCGAGTTGGTGCAAATGCGCCTCATTTAAAAAAATTGAGTATAGGAAGTTGGTTTTCTTTGAATATGGATGGTACTCAGTTGGAAGAGGAGTTCCTCTGCTGCAGAGTGTAAAGTGGGGGTGCCACCCTTTCTTTCAGTATCTGCTGATCCAGTAAAGTGCTGAAGCTCCTTGGTGTGATATAACTCTTGTGAAATGGTTAGTTGTTAGTTCTGGAATGACATATTGTGTACTACTATCTTAAAAGTTTTAACTACCAAAAATGTCTTTTTATTATTATTATTAATAAGCTAAGCTATAACCCAAATTGGAAAAGCAAGATGCTATAAGCATAAGGGCTCCAACAGGGAAAATAGCTCAGTGAGGAAAGGAAAAAATGAAAATAAAATATGCTAAGAAGAGTAACAACATTAAAATAAATATCTCCTCTATAAACTATAAAAACTTCAACAAAACAAGAGGAAGAGAAAGAAGATAGAATAGTGTGCTCGAGTGTACCCTCAAGCAAGATAACTCTAACCCAAGGCAGTGAAAGACCATGGTAATGAGGCTATGTCACTACCCAAGACTAGAGAACAATGGTTTGATTTTGGAGTGTCCTTCTCCTAGAAGAGCTGCTTACCAAATCTAAAGAGTCTTCTACCCTTACTAAGAGAAAAGTGGCCACTGAACAATTAAAGTGCAGTAACCCCTTGAGTGAAGAAGAATTGTTTGGTAATCTGTGTTGTCAGGTGTATGAGGACAGGAGAATATGTAAAGAATAAGCTAGACTATTAAGTGTGTATATGTAGGCAAAGGGAAAATGAACCGTAACCAGAGAGAAGGATCCAATGTAGTACTGTCTGGCCAGTCAAAAGACCCCATAACTCTCTAGCGGTAGTATCTTAACTGGTGGTTGGTGCCCTGGCCAATTGGAACAGTGATAAGGACCAATGTTTTATGAAGACCTGATTATTAGATTTATAGGGAAATGACCTTATACTGTACCTAATTGTTCCTTTTGGATTTTTCTTCACTTCCTCCTTATAATCAAGCGGCACCCAGAGAAATATGTAAACACTCCAGTCAAGCTACCTTAGGCCATGTGATGCAACTATGTATCAGCTAAGCAAAAAATCAGTAAAGCTAGACAAGGTGGCAAGGTAATTGGTGCTATGAAAACTTCTGTTATGATAATTATGTTAAAGGAAATTTGTTTAGGTCTCAAATTTATGCCAGATCTTTTTAACAAGAGTTTACAAGACTGTTTATGAGAATTTCGTTGAATTGTGTGAAGACTTCTTGGGTTAGCATGAGCTGCTATGTCTAGTTTCAGATATTTGGACTAATTTTCCAGGTGTTGAAGTTTGGTCGGGCTCTTTTTCTTTGTGATGTTAGTATATGAGAATATTCTAAGTACAGGCAATTGAATATTACTGGAAGTTTTGGGATTGGGATTGTATGTAATGTTTGAAATGGAGGTGGGCATCTTGTACAGGCTGTGTATTGTATTGGAGATATATTGATTAGAAAAAATGCTCTTTTGGTACTTTTTTAATATACTGTTCAAAAGTTTGAAGAAATTCATTTTGTAAATATTTTCTTATGTTTTTAGAGTTTTATTTATGTAGCAAAACTACCCAAACATTTACATTATTATTGTTGGTATTTGACTTCTATAACTATGGATTTATAATCTCAATAATATTTTCTTATACAGTACTCTCCTGTCTTGTTTGATGAATCATTTAATTGAAGAAATTTTCTATCTATAAAGTTTAGCAAATTAATATTCTGAGATAATGCAAGTTACCTTTTATGATCGTGCAAAAAGTTGTTGTTCACAATTGGTTTTGGCGGTTTTCAGAGATGTACGTGAAAAGCTGAAAGAACAGGTTTCTGCTCTCAAACAAGAATTTCCAGGATTTGCACCAGGACTGGCCATTGTCCAGGTATGGTATTTTTATTTTTACAGTGAGTGAGCTTTTAAATTTTTTTTCTTATGCTGCTGCTTCAGTTTGCCTTCAAAAATACTCCCTAAAGAAAATCATAAGATATATACTATATGAATTTTCAAACTTCATATGGATGAAACTAAAATTTATTTTCAAGATGGGTTATTAAATTAATTGGGGTTCCTGGTTCCTGTTAAAATTACTGATGGAGAAATTTTCTAGGTTTGTATCATTGTTTTTGACATATTCCCAGCTGTTCAGGTTTTTATTTATTTCCACATACTGTACAGTATTAGTATTTTCAGAATGTGTTAAATTATCCAGAAAAAATAGTTATTACCAGTAAATTTTAGCATCCCTTTGGACAGGGTTCTTTTGAAGGGTTATGTAAATGAATACCATTAGCTTGGGTATTACAGCACTTGTATTTATTTCCCTTCTTTTTCAATAAGAAATTGTAGGGTTCATTTGATAAAGATGTAGTTCATTCTGTTCATTAATAGGATGCAATTGAAGACAGCACCATAGTTATGGTGTTAATTTCCTCATAAAAGGTTTATTAATTATCTAAAGATAGAGTAACTGTGGTGGTACTGGAAATTTCATGCAAGTGGAATGTTTCTCTTTCAAGTTTTATTTCCTTTTTTTAAGGTTGGTGGGCGTGAAGATAGCAATGTATATATACGGATGAAAATAAAGGCAGCTGAGGAAATTGGAATTAAGGCACAGCATATAAAGTTTCCTCGAACTATTACCCAGTCGCAGGTACTGTATGATCTCGGATTCCTTTTCCCTTGTTGTTTTAAAGGTGTTGGGAGTGTTTATTCTTCATTATGATAAAGGTTGTGGATTATTTAGTCGTACAGTACAGTATCACATATATTAGTTTCCATTTTACTTTTGGATAAATTTGTTAATGGAGAATTCAAAAGTTGCATATTTGTGTTGATGTTCACCGTTGGTTTTCAGCTTGTCCAAGAAGTTAAGAAATTGAATGATGATCCAAAAATCCATGGGATGATTGTTCAGATGCCCTTAGATTCTGACAACAAGATTGATTCAGATCTTGTTCTTGATACTGTTTCGCCTGATAAAGACGTTGATGGGTGAGTTATGTGTTATATGATTTTTGATTTGTGACAGTATTTTTTTTTTAGGTTTTCTGGCCTAAGATTTTAATAACACAATTGGAAGTACTGTACAGTACAGTACGTAGCAAATGGTGATTTATAAAGAAAAAATCTTATGGAAGACTGCAATTTATTATCTTCATAGGAGGTTACTTAATAGTATATTAATTTTTCACCCCTCTATTGCCCCAGTTTTGGTTATCAATTAAAAAGATAGGATCAAAAACAGTTTTTTAGCAAGTATCTTGACTATTTCACAGGCAAATGAACTGAAATACAGTACAAATAATTCTGCATAAAGTTCTTTACAAAAAAATATTTATTTATTCTGAGTGTTTATGATCCAAATTCTTTTTATCTCATGCTGAAGGCAGTATTGTGAATTAGGTAATCATTGTACAATATTGTGAATTAGGTAGTCATTGTACAGTATTGTGAATTAGGTAGTCATAGTACAGTATTGTGAATTAGGTAGTCATTGTACAGTATTGTGAATTAGGTAGTCATTGTACAGTATTGTGAATTAGGTAGTCATTGTACAGTATTGTGAATTAGGTAGTCATTGTAAAGAATGTGAAGCCTTACTGATTGTTTATTGGAGAACATTCAGATGGATGGTGACCAAAAGTTCCAAATGTAAAGTAAACTAACTTTCAGTTTACAGTAATTGTAAATTCGGTTAAGACGAGGTTGGTTGTTTATAGCCAGAATGCTGACAATTATGCCACTGAAGCCAGAAGCAATTAAATCTTTGATAATGGTGATCTAAAGCTGCTTCTGGTTCTATCGCAGCGCTATGTAATGGTTCTGATGATGCATAGGGCATTACAAAGTCAGGATCCTCTCTTTGGGCCTTGAATTCTTACATATTTTAGATCCTCCATCTGCACAAACCCTCACATTTCCAAAATATTTTCTGCTCTTATCAGACCACTGATTTAAAGGCAGAAGACAGAGTTGACAGACTGTATCCTAGTATCTGTCTGCTCGCTGAAGTAAGTGTTCATAAACATTGTATCTATGAGTGGTGGCATTTTATATTCACTTAGAGTAAAGAAACTCAATGGTTGCATCATGTTTTTAATACCTATATCTTGATCAACGTCTTGTTTGGCTATTTTATTGACAAAACATTATATATATTCCTGTGAAACAGAAAAATAATTACTGTAAAGATAGTTTTTGATATATTTTTAAAGTTTCAATGAGATGGGTGTTTAAAGTGAGACTTATGTACCACTAATGTTTCTTGTTAACTATTGAGTTAGGTAGATTCCTTATATTGCTCACATGCTGAAGTTAGCTCTTATGAAAATCCTCTTTGCTATATTATCATGTTAGATATATTTTGATTCTTATACATAATTTCAAATAACTTTTAAAGCTTTAATTTACAGTTGAATATCTTATGAGTGGCAGTGAGCCAGTCGTAGTAGGCTTGAACACTGTGACTTGAATTTTCCTTAACAGCGTTAAAGTAGGTACGATTATCTCGACATGAAAAGAATCCCTAGTATGTGGTAAAAGATGTCTCTGGTGAAGTATCTAATGATAATTTTCATAGTACAGTAACCCCTTTTGTTAAAAGATTTGATACCTCAAAGGTGTGGGTGCAAGTACAGTAGTGGTATTTATGGACTCTAGTAGGAAATTTTTATGTACATATTTAGTGCTAAGAAGTGTCGCAGCAGGTGATAATTTTTATCTTGATAACCTTAGTGTGCCTTTAGAGAAACATAATTGAAAAGTTTATTCTGTGTTGTCTTAGTGTTATCAATATTTTCAGTCTTACCACGGCAAGCGCTGGGCGTCTGTCTCATGGAATGCTTGGAGGAGGTTTTCTTCCATGTACTCCCAATGGTTGTATGGAGCTTATACGCAGGTAAGGATAAATGAATGATTTGGCTTATTTGGGCATTTTTTTGCAAATTAGTAGATGTGTGTTCAGGTTACATGAAGACTCATGAACTAGATTTTTTTTTCATTGTAGTTTTATATAAGTGGAATGAATTGATTCTTCATTTATTGAGGTTACACTCATTGCTGTTTTTTCCTAGCATTTTTTTTTTGTCATTTTTGTAATTAGCTTCCCCTCGTAACATTTTGGAGCCTCTTTTCACAAATTACTTCATATTAATGTTTAGTAAAGTGCTATTTTGTATTGATTAAATTTATTTTTTTTTTCAATACCATTGAAAAAAAACTTTTTTTTGTATCACATAGTGTGTGTTGATGGTATATTATGGGCTGTACTAAAGGATTTTGTAAAATAACTTTGACTTATATTTGTATTGCTTTCGTTTATTACCTTTACATCCATTTTCCATCAACTCTCCCTCCTAGTTATCCAGTTTTTAATTTTCCTTACTCATTTTCACTTCTTAAATAAGAAAAGATACTTTGTACAGTCCATGTGAAAGTACAGTATGGAAATGACACTTACAGTAATAACCCTTTAAAAATACTTTGTTTTTAATGAGCAGCATTGAAAGAAATAACATCTTTGTCATGTTCTGTGTATAGTACTATAATACCGTACAGTATATATTTCATATCAAAGGCCTGTATTTCAACTTTACATTTATTTAGTTTTATATACATTGATATATTACACACCAAAGAGCACATTTAATGCATTTGTACAATAAATTATGTTGGTGTTATTGTAATCTAGAATTTTGGTATTATTGAAGACATACCTCAATACTTTGGTACAGGTATTTAGAAATAATTCTCTTTTTCTTATGCTTAACTATTCAGGTACAAAATATTTACGATTAGTTTATCGAATCCCCCAAAATAAGGTGTTAGTTCAGGATTGAATATAGATATTAATTAGAACTTCAGTATTTGAATACTGGATGTACGGTTTTAAATGTTAAAAATGTTGTACTTTTTATTAGAATCAGAGGCTAAAATTAGAATCAGAGGCTAATTACTATGGTTCTTTCTATTGAGCTTAAGAACACTGATTGGAAATAATGGTTTTCAGTATAGTACAGTTTATGAATTCAAGATTCGGTCTATTAGAGATTCGGTATTGAATAAGCATTTAATGTACAGGGTGCTGTATTATTGTATCATGTTTTCAGGTCTGGTGCCAAGATCCAAGGGGCTAAAGCTGTTGTCGTAGGTCGTAGTAAAATTGTTGGTACGCCAATGGGAGAGTTATTGAAGTGGCATCATGCAACAGTCACAACTTGTCACTCTCGTACAGCAGATTTAGAAGGAACGGTAAATATAAACAAAGTGGTGCCTCAGCCGAAATTGATACAATGCACAATGTTTAAAATTTTTCTTTTCATATTAGTAGCTTGATTTGAACACTGATGATAATCTTCCATAATGACACATAAATTAAGACCCCATTCTTTTCTAAATCTGTTTTCTATTAAGTCGTCGTCTTTCCCACCGTTATCCTTACATTAAGGGGTTAGTTCCCTGATGTGGCTTCTCCTATGCCTTCTATTCAAAGACATCTTCTTCCACCAAATCTCTTCATCTCCATATCATCCTTCACCTCGTCTTGTCATTTAATTCTCTGCCTCCCTCTCAATCTTCTCCCCTTAACAGATTCCTTCCAAGCCCTCCTCACTCTCTCCCTACCATCTATCCTCAACACTTTCCCATGCCATCTTTTATTTTTAGAGTCCATGTTTCTGATCCATACATTAACACTGGTCTTATTAATGGGCTTTAGATCTTAACTTTTAGCTTGATTGGCATTTTCTTATCACATACCACTCCTGCTTCTTCCCTTCATTTTACCCAGGCTGCTTTATAACTATTTTAAACTTCAGCATCACATCCTCCCTCCTGCCTTATAGTAGATCCAATGTATCTAAACTGTTCCACCTTTTTTATAACTGAGCCTCTACTTTCATGTATGGCTATGCTGTCCCTATTTTCCTTACTACTCACCATAGCTTCAGTCTTATCCACATTTACTCTCAAGCCACCCCTCTCCAAAGTATCTTTCCACTGTACAACTTTTTTATGAAAGTCTTCCTCTTTTTCAGCAGTAATCCCAAAATCATCCGCATATAACATTTCTCCCAACTTTTCATTTCTGATCACTTAATACATCCATGACCAACATAAATAGAAATGGGCTTAATGCTGACCCGTGGCATAATCCAATACTAACTTCAAAGGTTTCTGTTCCCCCTACAATTTTCATTACTTTGGTCCTTGTTCTTTTGTACATCACTCTTACCATTCTAACCAACATCGCTGGGACTTCCTGTTCCTCAAGGGCCAAAACGTCACTTCTTTTGGTATTCTATCGTAAGCATTCTATAGATCTACAAAGGCCTCGTTTCCTGTAGCTGTTTTACTATAAAGATGGCTTCCACAGTCCCTCTCCCCCACTTTACTCTGTATTGCTGTTCCCCAATCTTTACAATATCTCAAATCAAGTATCCTCTCAAAACCTTTCAAACCATGCTCTTAATTTTCATTCAAACTTTCAAACCATGCTCTTAATTTTCATTCAAACTTTCAAACCATGCTCTTAATTTTCATTCAAACTTTCAAACCATGCTCTGTTAATTTTCATTCAAACTTTCAAACCATGCTCTTAATATTCATTCAAACTTTCAAATCGTGCTCTGTTAATTTTCATTCAAACTTTCAAACCATGCTCTTAATTTTCATTCAAACTTTCAAACCATGCTCTGTTAATTTTCATTCAAACTTTCAAACCATGCTCTGTTAATTTTCATTCAAACTTTCAAACCATGCTCTGTTAATTTTCATTCAAACTTTCAAACCATGCTCAGTTAATTTTCATTCAAACTTTCATACCATGCTCTGTTAATTTTCATTCAAACTTTCAAACCATGATCTGTTAGTTTCCATTCTAACTTTCAAACCATGCTCTTGTTAATTTTCATTCTAACTTTCAAACCATGCTCTTGTTAATTTTCATTCTAACTTTCAAACCATGCTCTGTTAGTTTTCATTCAAACTTTCAAACCATGCTCTGTTAGTTTTCATTCAAACTTTCAAACCATGCTCTGTTAGTTTTCATTCAAACTTTCAAACCATGCTCTGTTAGTTTCCATTCTAACTTTCAAACCATGCTCTTGTTAATTTTCATTCTAACTTTCAAACCGTGCTCTTGTTAATTTTCCTTCAAACCTTCAAGCTGTGCTCTTTTAATTTAATTTCCCTGTACTTACCACAGTTCATAACATCGCCTTTCTGCTTAAATATAGACCATTAGACTCTTCCCAGTCATTATGCATTATTTCCTCTTCCCATATTGCTCTTAATTAATCCAATATCCATTCTTCCCCCTCTATAGGTAGTATCTTGACCATTTCAATTTGACACTGATGGACTTGGTGCTTTACCATTTTCGTTTTACCCAGTGTCCTCTCCACATCTATATTCCTGGTCTCTATTACTGGCCCCTCCACCCATTGTGCATCTCCCAGCTATTCTCTCATATTTTCAGTATTCAATAGTTCAAAATATTTTTTCCTTCTCTTTTATCAAGTACACACTTAAAACCCCCCATTTTAACGTAAATCATAGATGTTAAAAGTGTATTACTTAACAAAATCTCTATATTCAATATGTAAGAAAAGGTTTATTTGTTTATTTCTTCCTTGAAAGGAGGGGAGTTTAGTTATAGTTAAAACTCTTGACGTATGAATAATTTCATGAATTAGATAGCTCTAATATATTTTTTTTCTAGTTGAAATTTAATAAATTCATAAAAGACAGGGAAGAAGTATTATGTTAATATACAGGGTTTACAATTAGAATAGCTAGTGATAGCCTAATAGCCTACTTAAATAATTAAGGTACTGTATACTTGTTTCTTTTATATTCTCACTTATAACCCAGTTTTATTACTTTACAAGACTTCATTCTTGAATGGTATAGTACACTGTAGTGTATATTGAAGGGTGTAAAAGATTGTTACAACCATATCCCCTATGTAATAAAGAGCAAGTTTCTGGTTATATATCCTGTCATGCTGTTGACAGAAGGTATCACAAGAAGTACACTGAGAAACTACAATCTCCTACAAATTTCCAAACTGCCAAGTTATAGCTAGGAAGGGAAGGGGGTGGGAGAGGTTGTCTGTGCGCAGGCATATCTATCTATCCACAGACTTAGCCGTTGTTTTTGACGGGTTGCGTATACTAGTATAAGAAAATTCTTATGGTTATGGCAACAATGTATGGTTACACCTTGTTCCCACTAGTGCTTCTGTGAGGTATGTTAGCATAAATGTAGCCTCTTAGCTTTAAATCGCTGCGACAGTTGGAAGTCTGTTACTGACCTTTCTTGGTACGTACTTTGGGTGAAATCATTAATCCGCTTTTCAGAATCGGTGTTTATGAGAAGTTGTATAGTCTTGAAGATCGTCCTTATAGCAACTTTCATGGGCCATGTGTGTTATGTGCAGGGGAAATAGATTATATGAATCCCCTATGTGATGTTTGCTAGGAGTGATTGTATTCTGAAAGTAACTAAAATATCAGACTGTAAATCCATGGATTATTGATTTAAACTTCAAGGCGAGGTGTGTCGTTTGGTTTGTAAAGGGATTCAGTTTTAGATAATTTCTTTAGGAACTTTCCCTCACTTCCCTCCATCTTTAGAGTGTGGGATTCAGGAAGGTGAATTTGGGTAAGATTCATTGAAGTAAACGTAATTACCAATTACCCCTCTCCCACCGCTTTCTCACTAGTTACTGATGTCAAAGGAGCATTTTGGATTAGTTCAACTTCAATGTATAGTGTTCCCCAAACCAATAGTGACATGCCTAACATTAACATGATAGGGAGGAAAGACAGTTGGAATGAAGCAAAATGACAATTTATCTTAATTCTCTAATGATAGACTAGTGAAGTGATAGGCTGTGGCAAAGAAACTGGTTGAACCTGTGTGCAAGAAAGTAGCATAATGAAGTAAATTATATCAAAATTTCATTTTTCTAATGTATAATTCTTGAGACCAAGTGATAGGACAAAACTAACAAATCTTTGAATATTTGGTTTTTATCAAAAACTATTTTGATTTTCTAGGTGCGATCAGCAGACATCCTGGTAGTTGGCATTGGCAGTCCAGAATTTGTCAAAGGATCTTGGGTAAAACCTGGTGCTGTGGTCATTGACTGTGGAATTAATTCTGTTCCGGGTAAGTTTTTTCTCCCAGTTTCAAAGAATTTGTAAATCAGGTCTCTCTCTCTCTCTCTCTCTCTCTCTCTCTCTCTCTCTCTCTCTCTCTCTCTCTCTCCTCTCTCTCTCTCTCTCTCTCTCTCTCTCTCTCTCTCTCTCCTCTTCTCTCTCTCTTCTCTCTCTCTTATATTTTAAATTGTTTGTACCTTTATGCATGTTATTGAATTATATATAATTTGGTCGAGTTTATTATCTTGTATTTGTAATGATCTGCCTCGGTAAAGTTTGTATCTATTCTCTTCGGGGGGCCAGTAACTTGGTCCTTCAGTCGATCGGTTCTTTTCCTCGGGTTTGGGCAAATTTACCTCCTGCAACCTAGATAGGAGATTTTAAGTCTATGATGAAAGGCTCTTCTCTGCTTTGGCAGGTGATAGAAGTTGTGCAGGCTCCCTCAATGTCAATTACAGACTTATGGGGGTCCTACTCCCTCCTAATAAAGAAACAATATGAAACAAAAACCCAGTTCCTGTTCGAGTCTCTCCCTCCTTTAGACTTTTGACTCTAGAGAAGCCTTAGGGACCAGAAGGGCTGGCCTGGCTGTACTACATAGCAGAATTCAATATCCCTCATATGAATGTCGGAGTCTGCTAGAATGAGTAGCATTAGTAGTAGGTAGGTCAGAGCACTAGCCACTCGTCTGAATACTACTGCTAGTGTGTTATTGGGGTCCTATGACTGGTCAGACAGTACATTAGATCCCTCTTTCTGGTTACGGCTCATTTTGTCTTTGCCTACACACACACACGCACCGAATATTCTGGCCTTTTCTTTCCTTATTCTCCTCTGTTTTCATACAGCTGACGATGTTCGAGATTTCCAGACAAGTCGTCTTCGCTCAAAAGGTTAACGACTGTACTGTAATTATTCAGTTGCTAGTTTCCCCTTGGTAAGGTTAGAAGAGAGACCATAGCTATGGTAAGCAGCTCTTCTAGGAGGAGGACACTTCAAAATCAAAACATTGTTCTCAAGTTTTGGGTAATGCCATAGCCTCTGTACCATGGTCTTTGACTATCTTGCATTAGAATTCTCTTTCTTGAGGGTACACCTAGGCACACTATTCTATCTCCTCTCTCTCCTCTTGTTATTGTAACTACTCTTAAGATATTTTATTTAGTTTATTACTTCTCTTGTACTGTAGTTTTTCTTTGTTTCTTTTCCTCACTGCTATTTTTCCCCTGTTGGACCCCTTGCGTTAATAGCATCTTGCTTTTCCAACTAGGGTTATAGCTTGGCTGGGTAATAATAATAATGATAAAGTCAGAATGGAAATACCCAATCACTGTCCTTTCTAACTTTTTGAGCTTTCTGACATCAAAGGCACCCAAGGACAGTGTGGGTATCTGCCATCTTAAGGAAACATGTTGAGTCTATCCCTGTCAGTATCCTCCTCCTTTATATTGTGTATCACTGTGCGTTGAACAGAAGATAGTTTCTGAGAGTTTTACTATCTTCACCTTTACTTATATGATGCCCTACAGACCCCCTGGATCTCCTTTGTGTCCTGTAGCCTAGCTATGCTTAGTACATGTAGTCATATTGGACAATTTAGTATCTCTTATAAAGTAATATGAGCAGGCTAAATCTCATGAAGTTGGAATGACGTCCCATCTACCTTTTCTTGTTTCCTTGAGGGGATAAAGCATCTACTGCTATTACCTTGTGGTCGGACGACTGATGCTGGCCAGTTAAGATGACTGTGCGCCTTCTAGCACACTATGCCAGGACTAGAAAAACTCTTCACACACATAGTGAGTGAGTGAGTGTTTGGAGTTGTTGTTTTTGCTCCCTTTCAGGATCAGGAAGTATGTGAGTGAGAAAGAGAGAATGGGTTGTGTTTGGAGTATTTGTCTTTGCTCCCTTTCAGGATCAGGAAGTATGTCATGATGGGAAGAAAGAACCTTTCAGTCTAGTGCGAGGGACCCTTCCACCAAAGGATGGGTCCTATTTAAACGGCGACGGTTTCTATTTACTTTAGGAACAAATCATAAATTATTAAAGAAAGTTTTATCTTTCCTAGCCATAGGAAACAATTCCTGTTTCAACCACCCCAGTCCCAAGGCTAAAAGTCAAAATAGAAGTGTTAGGCTTGGGCAGGCGGGTTTCCCTTAGCTAATACTACTAATTACTGTACCACATCTACTTTGATAAAGATACAGTGGCTGTTCCTGTTCTTTCCAAATATGTACTCATTTTTAAAGAACTTCGAGTTATGTATTTAGGAAAAATATAAACTACTGTAAAAACTTGTGGTCTTTTTAATGAAAAAATCAGATCCAAGACAAAACAAATTTTGTCAGGAAAGAAATGTTTATTTTAATTCTTTTTATTTACAGATGCCACTAAGAAATCTGGATCACGTTTGGTTGGTGATGTGGAATATGCTGAAGCAGCAAAGGTACGTATAAATTTGTCATAAAGATTGCTAATTTAGCTTCAGTAGATTTTTATGATTACGCTACTGTATTTGAGAATAGTTAATGTATGGAGTGTAATAATTGTCAGGTTGGTGATATGGAATATAATGCAGCACCACAGGTTTATATAAATTTCAGTCATATTGCTAATTCATCTATTTTACATTTTTATAATTACACTATTTGGGAGAGATTTATGTAAAGAATCTAATAAATTAATTTGTAGAAATTCTCCGAAATCAAGTGCTTTTGCATTAACTGAGGTTTGTAACATTGCAGGTTGCATCAGTAATAACTCCTGTTCCTGGTGGTGTAGGACCTATGACTGTGGCCATGTTAATGCAGAATACTGTTATATCAGCACAGAAAGCTGCTACTCATATGCGTGTTTCGGATTGGAACATAAGATACTTGACTTTAGACATGCTGGAGAATGTTCCAAGGTAAATCCATTATTTTTCTTAGGAAAATCTTCCAAAGTTCTGTATGAGTATTGAATCTACAGTCTGTTTAATCCTGACTGGCAACTGGAGCCGAGCCACAGTTTGAAAGGTTGTCACTTATTGGCTGTTGGTTTAGGGCTTCCTCTCCTCCCCGCTGACCGGGTGATCACCCGTTGTCATCAAAATATATTCCGTTACTCATCACAAGAAGTTTATATTTTGTCCTTTGTAGCTCACTTATTTTGCGTCGTATCTATGTGGTTCTTTGGGAACAGAACGATTATATAAAAAAAAACTATTAATTTGGTGAAAAAATATCCACTTTACCTAAAATAAGTTTTAAAATGCGAGTTGAAGTAAAGTCATCATAAAATTTATACCAATCCCAATTATATGCTGATATCTTTTCTTACAAATATTAAGCTCCCCATACATATAAAGGGTAGAATAATGAAGAAACAAACATTCTTCTTGTCAGGGATCTTACATACATAACATATACCCAGGCACTTCCCCCAATTTTGGGGGGTAGCCGACACCAACAATGAAACAAAACAAAAAAGGGGGACCTCTACTCTCTACGTTCCTTCAGCCTAACCAGGGACTCAACCGAGTTCAGCTGGTACTGCTAGGGTGCCACAGCCCAACCTCCCCACATTTCCACCACAGACGAAGCTTCATAATGCTGAATCCCCTACTGCTGCTACCTCCGCGGTCATCTAAGGCACCGGAGGATAGCAGCAGGGCCTACTGGAACTGCGTCACAATCGCTCTCCATTCATTCCCTATTTCTAGCACGCTCTCTTGCCTCTCTCACATCTAATCCTCCTATCACCCAGAGC
>NC_090764.1:37968547-38088547 GCF_036898095.1 Palaemon carinicauda
AGGGGATCTTACATTATAGAAAAGATAGAGAGATGCTGGGAAGTTTATTTTAATGAAGAAAGAATTACTGCAAAAATTGCTTGGCACTCCAGATGCACCTGTTTTATGAGATAATGTCTCTCTCTCTCTCTCTCTCTCTCTCTCTCTCTCTCCATCGATGAAACGTCACCAAAATTTGCAAAGATATCGCGGTACAAAGACAAATATTTCAGCATGATTTTCCTGCCTTGCATTATTTTTTTAGGTATATGACATTCCAGAGGATTTTTTCTACAAAATAATCCTAATTTTATTCGTTTGCATAACATTTGTAGGTAAAAAAGTGTATAAAAAATTATCTTTCAAAGTTTTTTTCAGCGCTCGTTTCTATTTTTTCTATTTTTTTTTAAGATGTGGCTATTTTTCAAGGTAATGCTCGTCGTCTACCTTCAATCTGTGTGACCAAAGAACCAGGTACATATTACGCAAATTAAGTGTGGTATAAAGCTAAAATTAACATCATGTAGCGTGGACAAATGTTATGTTTTGCTTCGTCGTCGGTCAGCGGGAGGGGAGGAATCCTGAACCAACAGCCAATCAGTGACGAGCTTTTAAAATGTGGTTCGGCGCCAGTTGCCAGCTAGGATGAAACAGACTATAGTTTTCCAAATTTGTAAAAAACAAACACACACACACACTCCTCTCTCTCTCTCTCTCTCCTCTCTCTCTCTCTCTCTCTCTCTCTCTCTCATATTTTGAATATAAAGTAGCAGTTTTAGCATATCACTTTCAAAGCATTTCTTATACAAATAAATCCATTCCTTTCAGAAAGCGTGATACATACTTAAATTTCAATGCCCTTATGTTTGTGGTCTTCAAATGTCTCCAGACACTATACTTTTTAATTCCCACAGACAGAGGATAGTCATGATTATGACGGAGCATCCTTACTTTTAATCTGCGGAGCTATGAAGGATTTCCCAGGCTTCCAGTGTTTATAAACTTAATATTCCTATTCATCTCATTCCAGTAGCCTTAAAATCTTCTGCACCTCTCATGAGTGATGTGAAATCTTTTAGATCAGAAGTTGGTTATCATATCTATAATTTTTCTCTTAATTACTAGTCCCTTGGTATTACCTTGTAAGAAACCATGTTTTTTTCTCTTGAAGCAGAAGACCCCTATTAACAAAAGTTTTGAGTTTTCATATTTGATTTTATATATTTGTACCTTTTTCCTATTATGGTTGGTAATTTAGGTTCATTGCTTGTGAATAACTAGGTAAAAAATGATTAAGTAGTTAGTACTTGAAAGTTTTTTCATGTTATGAATAATGAGATTTCTTCTTCTGGATTTTGTTAGTGATTCTTGGGAGTTTTTAAAGAGTTATTGCTGAGAGATCAGGATCCTCATTCTGTCTCATGTGGGAATATTGCAATTTAGATGATCTTAAAGAGTATGATCGCTTACTGTTGATATGGAGAGTTCAGGTGGTAGAGGACCATGTTAACAAGTTCCAATTAATGTTTACTTCGGGGAAAAGCCAGGGATGTCAGAGCTAATTGATAATGGTGAGGAGAAAAATAATACCTCTTTAGATACTCTATTAATGAGCTTTCAGGGTTTGATAGGAAAAGTTTCATAACATTAACTCTTGTGCTTCATTTGTTAAATATATAAGGACTAGTGCCTTCAGGCAAGGGTAGTGATTCTTGCCTAACCTGCCTTCTTTCAAACCCTAGGCTAACTCAAGGTTTGGCCAGCAGTTCTAGTGCACCAGTCAGGAAATGTTCTGATGGTGCACAGGGCTGACCGAGTTGATCGCCTTCATGCGAGCATGAAACTCTGGTGCTATTTCTATCATCATGGATTTTCTCATCACAGTTTTGATATTACATGTATTAAAATCTACATAATATTTTGAATCAAATTTTGATTCTTTTCAAACCACCCCGTTTCTTTGCATCCAACCTTCGCTGTTTCCCTCCCATTTCAACACCACTTCTTTGGCTGACAAGCTCTTTCCTAGCTTCCATCATTGAAAAAGCATTCTCAGAATTTTGTCAAGCATCAAGTGGACCTTTCTTTAACCATTTTACCCATGCCATTGCCCTTAAGATTGCTGCATCATTTTTTTAATCTACTGCTAGAAGTTATTGGGCCCTTTGACTGGCCAGATAGTACTACATTGGATTGATCTTTGGTTATGACTTTTTCCTTTGCCTACACATACACAGAATAGCATGGCCTATCTTTTACACATTCTTCCCTTTCCTCATACACTGGACAAGGCTAATTTAACCAAACAATTCTTCTTTACTCAAGGGGTTAACTACTGCATTGCATTTGTTCAGTGGCTACCTTCCACATGGTAAGGGTAGAAGAGACACTTTAGCTATAGTTCTAGGAGAAGGACTCTCCAAAATGAAACCATTGTTCTCTAGTTTTGGGTAGTGCCATAGCCTCTGTATCATGGTCTTCCACTGTCTTGGGTTAGAGTTCTCTTGCTTGAGGGTGCACTCAGGCTCACTATTCTATGTTTCCTTTTATCTTTTCCTCACTGTGCTATTTTCCCTGTTGGGTTTTGGGTTATAGCATCCTGGTTTTCCTACCAGTGTTGTAGATTAGCTAGTAATAATAATAATACTACACCATAAGGATTGCATCATGAGATTTCACTGTGTAGAACTTCTGTAAATGGTAGTTGGGATGACGTTCCTTCTTTTTGTATGTTAATTGTCTTGGAGTATTCAAATGTTCATTGAAGAAAAGCTTAGGTTACAAATCTTAGGGTTAGGCCTATGAGGCCTTCTTTCAAAGACATTCATCACTGGAGTGATTTGTCCTCTCATCTTAGCTAATTAAACTTTGCTCTAGGGATTGTGCTGTACATATATTACTATAATATACAGTACACTACAGTATTAGGGAGTGTTCTTAATTAGAAACAACAGTGATTTGTTGTTACTTATACAAATGGTGACGTGGTGATGACTTGCTTGTTTAAGGCCGTGTTTTCTTGTACTAAAGTAGTGTTATTAATATAAAATTACCTTTAGCGTGTAAACTGATATAAAACTACAGTGCAGTAATAGAAACCATATGAAAACAATGTATTACAGAACATTACCGTGAATTTTGAGCGTTAATTGACCATACTTAGGAGTTGGTCTTTTGTTTCGCGGGGT
This sequence comes from Palaemon carinicauda, assembly GCF_036898095.1. Lineage (NCBI taxonomy): Eukaryota > Metazoa > Arthropoda > Malacostraca > Decapoda > Palaemonidae > Palaemon > Palaemon carinicauda. Next base: position 37,971,715 of record NC_090764.1, read on the forward strand.
TAATCACATTACTCGCCGTAGGGTACCAATATTATGCAATTTTGCACTCTCTGCAGGTATGTTACCATCCCTAAAGATGTAGGGCTGACTGTATTGCAAAACCCTCTCCTTCCCATGATCTGGTCTGCTCTTAACCACTAGATTCTGAGATAGAAAGCTGATAAACTAGAACCTTAAATGGTAACAGTTTGCTTGCTGAAGTAGGCACTACTGATCAACCATTTTATACATATAATAAAGGAGTTAAATATATGGTTCATATACAACAGGAAAGGCCGTTTTTAGATAAATCTTTTTAAATCTCAAATTGAGCTGAATGGGTAAACCATATTTCAGATGTTGGTGATTTTTTTTGCTAGTAGAGGCTTGGTTGTGGCATTAACATAGGTCCTAGTCCCTTGCCTAGCGCAAATGTAAAGGTTACATGGGTTTTTCATTGAAATTTGAATGGGTTGCTCAGCTTTTATAGAAAAGTTCCTCAAAGGTCGTCAAAACCTAGTAAATTCGGACCTTTCTCTGCTTTTAAAGAGCCCGACTAAGCCTCCATAGAGGTCATTGCTAGAAGAATTCATACTGGAACACTTGTTAAATTTATTATCTCCATTTTACTTTCCTTGAAAGTTGCGGGAGTTTTTGAGTCTGGCAAATTTCCACACAGTTGCTACTTGATTAGGGTTATCATTGGTAATTCACTTCATTCTAAAAGCCTAAACTCTGGGCAGCCAGTATCATTGCACATTGCACCAATGGGCAGCCAGTATCATTGCACATTGCACCCTTGGCTATCTTTTCCCCTACATGATCTATTAGTAGCAAAGTGGGCCTTCATTTTCCAGTGAATTTCATAAGTCTCTACATGAAAAACACTAAAGGCTCTTTAAGCAACATCTTGAGACTTTCGCCTTGGAGGTTCTGAACAACATTGTGTCGCACTAACACTGGTATGTTTGTAATGTCAAATGGCAAGAAATGTTTGGCATATGATTAAGGGGTAGTTGAAGCTCCAGGTTATGCTTTTAATCATCATCAGGCTGTTGGGCAATAAATTGAAGTGTGTGGGGACATTCAGACTACTGACGTGGGCATCTGTGAATGGGAGGTTTATATGATAAGATATTGTTTTATAAAGAAGAATTTTTCAAGTTAGAAACTTGCATAAGTTTGTGAGACAGAGGTTTGCAATGCAGAATTTTTCTTGTATGTTTATTTTATTCTGTCTAAATCTAATAAGTATTCTTTATATTCACTCAGTGACATTGAAATTGCCCGTGCCCAAACCCCCAAAGATGTTGCTGAGGTTGCAGATGAAATTGGCCTTTTAGGTTCTGAAGTTGATCTTTATGGCAAGAAGAAGGCAAAAGTGTCATTATCTGTTATGGACAGACTTTCTTCTCAGAAAGATGGAAAATATGTTGTTGTTGCAGGGTAAGTGTCCAGTTTTCTAAGGACTGTTTTTTGTGTTCCGAGGTAAATATTAGTACATTGTCAATCTTGACGCTTAATATCAAATAATTGAAATGCAAAATATTTAGTAAGAGACAGTTAATATTGATTTTAATATTTTCACAATTTGAATGTTAACTAAATAGGACAGTATCTGCAAGGCATCAATTTTGTTGAATTATTTTCTTTTTTCATGATTATAGGTATTTTGTTGAAATTTATAAACCTTATGTAATGAATTTTACAGCGGATTGATTGATTGATTGATTTAAAGTTTCTATCAATCAATCAATCCGCTGTAAAATTCATTACATAAGGTTTAACATTTTGAATAGATTAATTTGTTTGAAATAATTGATTATAGCATAGAATGTGGGTCATGAAAGTAATTGATGATGTTTTTTAATTTTTATAAATATTGATATGCATACTGTCTTCAAATTTTTTTTATTGGTAACTTTTAGTTGTAGTGTTGATAGTTCCTTTAAGAAGGAATATTCATTAATATACCACATTATTTCTGATTACAGAATTGTAAATAATGACAAAAAATTGAGTATTCTATAAAAACCTGTGAAGGGAGACTTATGGGTGTTGAAATGCATTCAATGAAAAAATATTTATAGGGTTTTACACTTTAACCTTTAGATCAAATGTTCTTGGGGGAAGCCAACATTAGTAGGCAGCCTTATTAAAGTATTTTGTAGTACTGCAGTATCTGCTGGTAAACAATTTTGCAGCTTTTTCCAAATTTTTTGTGTTGATACCATTCTTCATGTTTGGATCACGCTGGAGGCAGAGCAGTATGCAAAAATCTGCCATCATCCCTCATGCTGCTAGTGAGTAATTTGCTCTTGACGAGTTTTCTGGGTACAGTCTGGCTTTGCTAGTACAATCTGGCTTTACTGGCCAACATTACTCTTTCAGTGAGGATTGACTTTGGTCTAAATCTTTTTCTACCCTCCTCCCTTGCTATCTTATCTATGATTGCAATCATTCCTAAAAACTGATTTAGACAATGGTATATAATTATTGCCGTTGTGATTAACGAAATATATTTTGTAACCTAACTAAAAAATATATTGATTGCCTTCCCTACTTCTCCATTATAAAAGTCTTTTAGCGGTCAAAAGACGGAGATTTTGCTGTGTGGGCTTCTTTATCTTAATCAGTTTAAGTGTGTGAGAGACAAAGACCCATTTCTCATAAATAATGTTATACAGTATGCTGTACAATTAATGATGGTGGGGGAAATATTGCAACCCAAGAATCTATAAAGTAGCAAAATTCCAATTCTGTCAAGGTATAGACTATGTTGTGAAGTACCTTTTTTACTGGGAAATCAAAATGTATCACCAGATCCTCATAAGCAGACAAGATCAATTTGTACTGCTGGAATGGCTTCATCCTCAAGTGTCTGGACATTTAGACAGTTTGGAGAAGGGCAATGATAGAAATATTAGTGATATCACAGAAGAAAGTCGGTTCAGTATTGCTCTCAGGTCTAAGATCCTGTAATGTCGGTAGTGGAAGATGTGCTTCAAGATTTGATGAATATCAGATAGTTCAGTTTTCCTCCTTTTGCCAGAGTATCCACAAACGTAATGGAGATTCTCCTAGGTCCCTTTTGGTCTTAGGGGGTTGCTTCCAGACCCATAGTTTCATCAAGCCAACCGATTCATTTACCAAGTTGGAAAATCTTCTCTGACAGCCTCATTGGTAATTTTTGCACCAAAACCATGTCAGAAACAAGAAATTTTTAAAATCTGTAGCCTGTCCATTGCAGCAGCAAGGATGCCTTTCACTCATAGGCTTTACCATTTTAGTGACACTTTTTTTATTTCGTGAGAAGCAATGAAACTCTCTGACCAAGTTCATGAAATTTTAAAGGTATGAAAAAGTTTCTCTGGGTCCATCTAATAAATGTTATAGGTCACTATTGATTTATGTTCACCGTGTAAAATTGCAGTTATCTACTAGCAGTGTTTCGACATAACATCAGATCATTTATTTGAGAAACATCCATCTCCTAACAAAATGAGATTAAATGGAGAATGGTGTTTTGATGGTTTAAATTTTTGAAAGGGGTTTGCTTCAGTACTTTGACAGTTAAGACACTGTTTCATTTGGGTTTAGCCTCGGTTAAAATAAATCGGTGAGATACGGGCTTTCTCAGTTCTTTCAGCTTTCTATTTTAAAGATGCTTTTCTATCATTGGTACCAAGCTTCAGAGTTAAAATTTATTATTTTGAGTCAAAAAGTTACCTTGTTCATTTCTCAGTACTGTGAGGTTTATTGTAGTGGCAATGGGGAAGTTTTCTCTGTTCAATTAGAGCTTTGAAGTTTTTCTTTAAAAGAAGAATTAGTGAAGGGTTGGTTTGGTGTACATAGACTCATCAGACCTTTCAAAAATGCTTTGTCATTTGTTTTAAAGAAGCTAATTATTTTTACTTGGATTCAATATGACCACTTTCTTTGAAAGCAAAAGGGTAGCTGCTTTTCTTAACCTTACCAGAAAACTCTTCTTGGAATAAAGTTCTAGAAGCAGCTCTGAGCCAATGTGCTTCAGTTTTTGCATCACATTTTGTGTATTTGAGAAGGCTAAAGTGATTTTGGTGAACGTTAGTCCCTTGGCTCGGTAATTAAATCAGGGAATGTTTTAAAATACTGTACTCATTTAATTTGTTCTTATTCAGTTTTAATTAATATATTAATGTGAGCTTTATGATTTGTCATTTTTGTATTTCTTGAATTTCTGTGTATTTGGACTTTACTCATTTTAGGACATTAGCCTTTTTCTTTGGATTTTGGTATGTTAGTCTCACTGTTATTTCACATCCCTACTTTGCAGTCAATTGTAGAAAGATATTCATTTTGCCAGGAATGGATATTGTTGGCCTGGATTGAATCTTTTTGTTATACATTTAAGTACTCTTGTCACTCCTTCCAGAATAATAGGGTATTTAGAACATAGATCCCTGGTCGTTTTATTGAACCATTTTTAAACAAGAATTAATTATTTTGATACATACATACATATACCAAAGGCACTTACCCCAATTTTGGGGGGTAGCCGACATCAACAAGAACAAAACAAAAAAGGGGACCTCTACTCTCTATGTTCCTCCAGCCTAACCAGGGACTCAGCCGAGTTCAGCTGGTACTGCTAGGGTGCCACAGCCCAACCTCCCACATTTCCACCACAGATGAAGCTTCATACTGCTGAGTCCCCTACTGCTGCTACCTCCGCGGTCATCTAAGGCACCAGAGGAAGCAGCAGGGCCTACCGGAACTGCGTCACAATCGCTCGCCATTCATTCCTATTTCTAGCACGCTCTCTTGCCTCTCTCACATCTATCCTCCTATCACCCAGAGCTTTCTTCACACCATCCATCCACCCAAACCTTGGCCTTCCTCTTGTACTTCTCCCATCAACTCTTGCATTCATCACCTTCTTTAGCAGACAGCCATTCTCCATTCTCACAACATGGCCAAACCACCTCAACACATTCATATCCACTCTAGCCGCTAACTCATTTCTTACACCCGTTCTCACCCTCACCACCTCGTTCCTGACCCTATCTACTCGAGATACACCAGCCATACTCCTCAGACACTTCATCTCAAACACATTCAATTTCTGTCTCTCCGTCACTTTCATTCCCCACAACTCCGATCCATACATCACAGTTGGTACAATCACTTTCTCATATAGAACTCTCTTTACATTCATTATTTTGATACTTGGATTTATTCTAGTTCTCACCCAACCACCCAGTTGGTGGTTATTTTCTGTATTTGTATTTTATTGACTGAATATAATGTCAAAATGATGGCTGGAATAAGACTTGAGCTATGCTATAGTCATGTCTAGTATATACTCAGACTGCTCTTACCTGTGGGAGTAAAGGATTTTATATACAATGATTTATTTCTTATACGACATTTGAGCTCTTCCATCTTGAGTGAGTATTGAAATGATAAAATCAATCTATTATTGTTATTACTATTGAATGATGTCTTGTAGTTATAGGTTTTCTTGTTTATACACATTTTTAAACCTTTTATCCTGTAGATTTTAATAAAAGAGGTGTACCTTGCATTCATGTTTATTGCATGCCAGTATGGAATGTAATGTTTTAATCCTTACAGAATAACTCCCACCCCACTGGGGGAGGGTAAGAGTACTACCACAATTGGTCTGACACAGGCACTTGGCGCACACCTTAAGAAAAACACGTTTGCTTGCGTTCGTCAACCTTCTCAGGGCCCTACTTTTGGAATAAAAGGTAATTTTCAAGAGTATAAGTTGTAAATTTATTAAATAACTTCTGGGTGGGATTTTCATTGGGAATCATACTGTATGTTAATAGAAATTACTACTGTATTTCCTTATTTGAAAGTACCATTTCTTAATTTGTCCAACTACATGGTGAGTATGATAATATTGAGTTACTTGACTGATGTTCTTGAACATATGTTTTATTATGACTGCTAATCTTCATTCTCTTTTTGAAATAACCCAGTAAGCTAAAGGAAATGCAGTTGACATCATGATTAAGAAGTTGAATGATTGTTGATCGTGTAGTCTTGTTAGGGGTGTTAGAGGAAATTTGGTTTGCCCTATCAAATGTGATTTGGAGACTCAAACCATTCTTTTAATGGTACAGGTGGTGCAGCTGGTGGTGGATATTCTCAAGTAATTCCAATGGATGAGTTCAACCTCCATCTGACTGGAGATATTCATGCCATAACTGCAGCAAACAACCTTTTGGCTGCTCAGATTGATGCAAGGATGTTCCATGAGGCCACACAGACTGACCAAGCTCTGTATGGAAGAATAGTCCCCCGTATCAAGGGTAAACGACAGTTCTCTCAAATTCAGGTGATTAAGATACTTTCCTTTTTTATACAATAAACCATGAGTTTGTGATGAAACAAAGTGAAGTTGATAAATCTTTTTATATCGACCCACCAATCTCATATAAGTACCCACCTATCATGCCCCTTTTTTACATTGTCCAATCCAAGTTAGGTGAATGATTAGGATCGTCACTTCTTACTAATGGATCAAAGATATACATTTGTGAATGGTCTCCAAGTTTGATGTTTTTTTTTAACTATATACAGTTTTAACATGATTACATAGGAATATTCAGACTGATTGATATGGGTTTGTATAAAAAACCTTTAAATTGTTAATTTTATCAAGTTTAATTTTGCTGAAAACCATTGCCTACATTATACTTGTTTTAACATAATTAGTTATATCCTTTTTCTGTATTGACTATACACATTTTCAGATAAATCGTCTGAAGAAACTAGGTATTGTTGAAACTGACCCAGACAAATTAACGGAAGAAGAAGTCAAGAAATTTGTCAGACTAAACATCGACCCAGAAACCATAACTTGGCAGAGAGGTATGATATGAATCTTTCCTTTAAACAATTCATTTTAACAATCAATTAAATTCTGCTGCAGTTTGTGTAACTTTGGAAATATTATACCTGTAAAGTTCTGTTAAAGGACCTTGGCAGCTTGATTGTAGTCAAAAAGCAAATTTTATTTTGAATGCTGTATAGTGTCTGGATTTAGATACGGCAACAAGGAACTCTCAAGTAGCTATATTGCACTTTTCTTTAGTCCATTTCTTTTAGCGATGCAGATTTGCACCGACTCGCAGCGGTGCCCTTTTAGCTCGGAAAATTTTCCTGATCGCTGATTGGTTAGAATTATCTCGTCCAACCAATCAGTGATCAGGAAACTTTTCCAAGCTAAAAGGGCACCCCTACGAGTCAGTGCAAATCTGCATCGTTAAAAGAAATTGACTGTAGGTATAAATAGTGTTATTTTCTAATATTCATCTTGAATATTTTTTGCTGCTGCTGTTCAATGAACAAGGCATAGTGAGGACTAACTTCATTTGATAATCTTGATAGCCTCCTATTTTTTCATTACTTAGGTTATAAAATCCCTGTTAAAAGGGCCCTTTGTGTCATCACTACCTGTTGCATTATGTAACATTACATTTTACAACTTTTAGGTTAGTAGATTTCTCTCATAGGTGGGGTTTTTGTCTGATTAAATTTTAGGCTGATGTATTATTGTAGCTTCTTTCATGTATGTTTTGCAAACCTTTTACAGTGTATAGATTTATTTTATATATGTACAGGTTTTGTATATGTTAACTTCTGCTTCCTTCAGTGAAAATCTGTTGGTTTTGATGCATTGCATGATGTGACCTGAGTATTTTCAATTGTTCCACTTTTAACATAAACCTTTTGAACATCTTTTCTCATATGTTCACTGCTTCTATAATTTTTCTTATGACAATTGTTTATTTACAGTAATGGATACAAATGATCGATTCTTGAGGAAAATTACCATTGGACAGAGTCCAACAGAGAAAGGCCATACTCGTGAGTGCCAGTTTGACATCAGTGTAGCAAGTGAAATTATGGCTGTCCTTGCCTTAACTACTTCATTAGCAGACATGAGGGAAAGATTAGGTAGAATGGTGGTAGCTTCGGATACATCTGGTAACCCAGTAACTGCAGAAGATCTAGTAAGCAAATGAAATTTATTGGAAAGTGTTATTTGATGTAAATGAGATTTCATTTATCATGTGTATAGGGAGAGAAATTTCACAAGATTTTTTTTTCAGGGAGCAAGTGGAGCTTTAACAGTCTTAATGAAAGACGCTATTCGCCCTAATCTCATGCAGACATTGGAGGGAACACCAGTATTTGTGCATGCTGGTCCTTTTGCAAATATTGCCCATGGCAATTCATCTATTCTTGCTGATAAAATAGCCCTAAAGGTTTGTTCTCTTTTGATTGCTTTGTTTTTTCTATTGCTCATATGTAAGATGATAGATGTGCATATTTATTTTCTTTAAAGTTTAAAAAGGATATTGTTGTTCTAATCTCAGAATTGGCCAAAATTTTTTGCAAGTGCGCAGTGAATTTTCCACATGAAAATACAAATATTTGACAAATTATATTATGATGTACAGTTTTCTAAAAATTAATTTTCCCATTTTTAAGTTCATGAAAGGTTAGACAATTAAAAAAATATACTCTTGGAATGACATAATTTCAATATGTATTTTACTTACTCTGAAATTTTGACATTTTTAAATGTTTCCATGAATCATACTTTGAATTCTAAAATTCTATTAATTCTGTTAATTCTTAAATGTTACCATGAAACTTACTTTTGAATTCTAAAATTTTATTAATTCTGTCAATTCTAAAGTGACAACTTCACCGCCTTGCTAGGAAGTGAGTAGGGAAAATCGGGATCAGATCAAGTTTGCTAAGCTTTGTGCTTACTCTCTCTCTCTGTGGTTATTTGTTTTAGTGTCTTAATTTAGTTATGATTGTTATAAACATTTATTTCCTAGAACTTCCTTTAAATAATTTTTTTTCTCAAATTGGGTTAAATCACCAATGTTAACCTTCAACTGATTTTTTCCCTTGTACTGTAATTGCCCGACCCCACTGTGTGTGGTACAGTATTTGGAACATATAACAGTACATAATAGTTCTACGAAAGGGTGTGATTGATCAGACGTAATGTTTCATCACCTGGCTCGAGTGCACACACTACCCACTACTAATTGTGATTTTGGGGAATTCTATCGAAACATTATTTATTCAATTTAATGGGAAGTCTTCTTCTGGCATCTGTCTTCTTGTGAGTTGTTTAAGGGATTTACTGCTGGGTGATAATAATCTTCTTTCTCCTTGCATCACAATTCTGGGTCTAAAGTGTAACCATTGTAAAGAGGGTAATTCTCTTATGAAGGATTTTTTTTCTGTTTGATGTTCATGGAAAAGGTTCAAGTTTTAAAAGAAAAGGCTTCTATCCATTTGGCAAGGCAACCATATAGCCTAACTTACTTCAAATCCTAGGCTAACTTTTAGTTATGCCTAGAGGTTGTGGTGTACCTTGCATTGCAAAACCCTTTCAGTGATGAAGAAAATAAGCTTCAGACATACATCAAATTTCTCTACTTTTGTATTTATTGAAGAAGTTACAAAGAAAATAAATGATGCTATCAGTATTCCCTGCAATCATGATGACCAACGTTTGTTGGGAGCTATGTGTATTGACTGCCTTGAAACCATATATAATAGGGTGAATAAAAGTGAATATGATACCATGTGTCCACTGATGGAAAATACTATAATTTTTAAAGACCAATCTTCTTGGTTTGATGGAGAGACTTTAGAGAAAAAGACGTAAATAAAGAAAGTGGAATCGGTTAAAAACAAAGTTCGTGGGTAGAATACAAAACTGAATGTGCCAATATAATTACCTATCAAGTAGGAAAAAAGTGAATACTATAGAGACACCCCTGGAAAGCAGCAACAGACCTAAATAAGCTATATAGTCTAAATAGTATTATGGGAAAGGCAGATGAAAAAAGGTTAACAGAGGAGTATTTTGACTAGGAACTAGCAAACTATTTTCTAGAATTCTTTAAAAACAAAATAGCGAATATAACTCAAACATTTAAGCATATTAAACATCAGAGTAATGCAACGCCAGATAAACAGATAAAATTAATGAGATTCAATAATATAACACAAGACGATGTCACTAAGAAGAGATTAAAGAAAACAAAACTGTGCAATCGATCCAATGCCAATATCTGAAGTAACTGGAGAAAGAAACTTTGTCTAACTGATGTTTTTAAATATTAAACTTAGCCGGTGAATATATAATAGCTGACGTCTCGGACGGCTCGACAGAAACACAAAAACTCGCGAGCGATCGCCATGAAGGTTGCGGGTGTGCCCACCAGCGCCGACTATCGGCCAGATACCGCATATACATGTAAACAGCCTCAGTTCTTCTGTCGGTCTTGTCGACAAGTTGATTCCGCTCGCTGTTGACCTGGAGTTTTCGTCATTCTTGGTGAAGTACTTCTTTTTGGTTTTGAGCTTTCGCAGTGACAGGTGTTTTTCTCTTCAATTAAAACTCTTGAACCCTTTTTTGGATAGCGTTTATTGTTGATGACTTTGGATTGTTTTTGGATTTTCTTTGACTTTTCAAAATGGCTGACCCTTCTCCTATCCCTGGACCTAAATTTCGTAAATGTAATGCTAGGGATTGTAACAAACATCTTCCCAAGGCCTCTCTCGACCCACATACCGTGTGTTCTAATTGCCGGGGTAAAACCTGCCAATTAGGAGATCGGTGTGATGAGTGCGTGGTACTTTCGGAATTCGACTGGCTAGAGTTTGATAAATATTCTCGTAAGCTTGAGAGAGATAGGGTGAGGAGAAGCTCCTCTAGGTCGTTGGATTTTTCCTCCTCCCATGCCCCTGAACCTAATCCTTCCCCTGTAGTAGTTGTTCCTGAACCCTCTACTAGCACTCATGAACCATCCATGCGGGATATGTTGCTTGCCATTCAAGCTTTTGGGCGAGAGAGTTGAGTCTTTAGCATCGGACCGTAATCAACTCATGGCGGATGTGAATGTGTTAAAGTGTCAGAGTGCCACATTAGAAAATCGTGGGGATAAAGTGAATAGTGCGCAAAGTGTTTTTAGTGTTGCGACCGAGGGTTCGTCTGTTCGTGCTTGTCGTTCACCTAGTCCGAGACCTCTTTCAGGCTCCCCTGCACCAGGGAGAAGTAATGTCGTAGGACTTAAGGGTATGAGAGGCTTTAACCAACGAACAGACGTTCCCTCTGCGGTATTGGGCGTGTCTCGTCAAGATCGCCCCTACCATAAGACGAGCGAGGCTGTTTTCTCCTCGTCATCCGAAGGCTTCTCGCAAAAGAAACCTTGGAGCAAAGTTTCTAGACCCTTAAAGCGGAAGTCAGTCCCTTCAGGACAGGTCCAGCGTCCTGGCTGTAGCCATTGGGACAGCTTTGACCCTTTGCAGTCGTCGGAAGACTGTTCTCCGATTAAGCGTAAGCGTAACACTGGCTCCGAGAGTCTCAGTAAGAGCAATGTTTTGCCGTCACAGACGTTACCATCGTCTCGGCCCGTACCGACTCCCGTTGATCCTAAATGGGTTGTCCTGCAGGATATGCAGAATAAGCTTGCCTCCCTTATGGAGGAGTATACCGTTGAGCAGGTTCACGATGATCCTCGCCGTTACGCTGATCGAGACTCTGGCCGTCAGCCGCCCAAACGAGCCTTTACTCGTCCTTTTGACGTTACGAAGCGTGATGTCGGTAGTTTGTCACGACAGTCACGTGACTTGGAGCCTCACTCGATGCAGTCCCGTGTTGACTTTCAGCCGCTGCCGCAGTCTCGTGTTGACGTTCAGCCGCTGCCGCAGTCTCGTGTTGACGTTCAGGACGTTCGCCAACCAGCTCAGTTGCCTTGTTTTGACGTTGAGCGTCAAGCACCGCAGTCAAGGGTTGTTTTGACTGCTCAGTCTAGGCAGTCAAGGCAGTCTCGACTTGACGTCGAGCATCCATCAGCTCCTGTTGTTGTTGCTGGTCAGTCCTTTCAGCAGCGACATGACGTAGCCTCGACTACTACTGCTGCTCCTTTGCGTGTGGACTTTGCTTGTCAAGCATTGCCACCGCGGCAGGTCTCTCCCTTTCTTGAGACTCCTCAATTGTCGGACGAGGTTCCTTCAGATGAGGATGTGGCTGATCCTCCGCCTACTGATATTCCTTTGGACGTTTTATCAGACGTAGAAGAGCCTAAGGCTGCTCAACCTTCGATGGACTTTAAGAAAATCATGATGATTTTTAAGGATCTTTTCCCAGACCATTTTGTTACTTCCGCTCGTCGTTCGCCTCCGTCAGAGTTTGCGCTAGGCTTAGCTGCTGCGAAGCCTTCTTTTACTAAGCTTATGCTCTCGCGCTCTTCTAAGAGGGCTTTACGCTTGCTGGGCGACTGGTTGGTTACCAGGAGGAGTTTGGGGAAGACGTCCTTTGCCTTCCCTCCTTTTAAACTAGCTTCTAGAGCGAGCGTCTGGTATGACACGGGAGAAGTTCTCGTTTTGGGAGTCCCTGCCTCTGCCCATGGTGACTTCTCAAGCCTCGTAGACTCTCCCCGTCGCCTGGCCATGAGACGCTCTAAAGTTAGTTGGTCCGCCTCGGACCTTGACCATCTCCTTAAAGGGGTTTTCAGGGCCTTCGAAGTTTTTAACTTTTTAGATTGGTCTCTAGGAGCATTAAGCAGGAAGTTCTCGTCTGCCGACCAGGATGTTTCCGTACTTATTATGTCTTGTATGGACAAAGCCATCCGCGATGGCTCCAATGAGCTCGCCGCCACCTTTACGTCTGGAGTCCTGAAGAAGAGGGAAACTCTTTGCTCATTCCTTTCAGCAGGAGTTACTCCCTGTCAGAGGTCGGAGCTTCTCTTTGCCCCCTTATCAGCTGCCTTGTTTCCTCAACAGCTGATCAAGGACATTGTGGCTTTGCTTGTGCAGAAGGATACACACGACCTGATGGCTACTTCTGCTCGCAAGGGAGCTCCTTCGTCGTCTTATGTTGCGAGGCCCAAGGTCGATACCCCAGCGACTAGATTTATCCCGCCCTTTCGTGGCAGAGCCCCCAGCAGGGGAGGCGCTCGTGCCGACGGAGAGAGAGGCAAGAGGAGAGGAGCCAAGTCCTCCCGTGGCAGAGTCTGACTGCCCACGTCCTCAGACAGCGGTAGGGGCCAGACTGAACAGCTTCTGGCAGGCCTGGGAGAAGAGGGGTGCAGACCAAGAGTCTGTGTTGTTGCTCAAGGAGGGGTACAAAATACCTTTTGTACGCAGACCTCCTCTATTAACAGTTCCTCTAGACCTCTCTCCCAGGTATCGAGAGGAGTCAAGAAGACAAGCTCTTCAACAGCAGGTGTCTCTGTTACTAGAGAAGGGAGCGGTGGTGAAAGTCTCGGACCTTCAATCACCGGGATTTTACAACCGTCTCTTCCTAGTCCCAAAACATACGGGAGGTTGGAGGCCAGTGCTGGACGTCAGTGCGCTCAACGTTTTTGTTAAAAAAACAAAATTTACGATGGAGACCACGAAGTCCGTCCTAGCAGCGGTCAGAGAGGGAGACTGGATGGTCTCTCTCGACCTGCAGGATGCGTACTTCCACATTCCTATTCACCCAGATTCTCAACCGTATCCGAGGTTTGTTTACAGGAATGTGGTGTACCAGTTTCGAGCACTGTGCTTCGGCCTCAGCCCTGCTCCTCTCGTGTTTACGAGGCTCATGAGGAATGTGGCAAAATTCCTTCATTTATCGGGAATTCGAGCCTCCCTGTACTTGGACGACTGGCTTCTCAGAGCATCGTCCCGTCATCGCTGTCTGCAGGACCTTCACTGGACGTTGGGTGTGGCAAAGGAGTTGGGACTGTTGGTGAACCTAGAAAAGTCTCAACTGAATCCATCCCAGACTATTAGGCCGTGGGGCATGCTGACAAAAGATGCCTAAATAATGAGTTTGATTGACCTTCCTCGCAGCTACCTGAAAACACTTGTTCTAATGAAATTTTGGGGTGCTCTTTCCAAAAATGCAATGTTCTCCTCTGTAAAGTTGCACATTAACCCACTACAGGCGAAATACATTAACCTATGAAATTCACATTTTCTCCACTGGGAGGAATGTTTTTTTCACAATTTCTGTCCATGGTTTACCAAAAAGGATATCTTAAAAGAAAGACTATGATATTAAGATAAGTATACAATTATATAGACATTTTATTTTTTTACAAATTACATTATATAGTTTTAAAAAATGAGTCTTCTTCTCTATCAGGGAATATGCCTAATGCTGATACAGTTTCCGTTTGTGCTAGATAAAAAGTGTTTTTTTTTTTTTTCATTTAAAGTAACTTTTTGTAAAAGACATTTTTCTAAAAATCAAAATTGTTAGTAATGTCAGTTTCAGTCCATGCTCATGCTCAACCTCAAGCTAAAAATCGTGCCTGATTATAATCATTTTCAACCAACTCATAGCTCGCCTTCCTCGTTAATGTCATCATCACAATCGGTGTCTTGTATCAGGCTATCTTCATCAGTTGATGTATTCTCACAGTTTGTGCAGTGGCACAAATCTGAGCATTTCAGGTTGTTTGCACGGCAAGAACAGTTCCCTTGATTACATCCTGATTTCCGGCAGGAACAAGAAATACTTTTCAGAATTGACTCCGGTGCAATTGGCAAAGTGTTCCACTCTATTTTCAAACAGTTCTGTTCCATTTTCCATCCATTTCCTACAGGATTTGGAGCTTCCATTTTTGTCTGAAGACAACGTCTATGTATTGCAGCTTGGTAGTTGGCCCGTTTAATGTGATTCTCCAATGAGTCAAGATTTGGTGGCAGTGCAGTGTCTGTCCTGTAACAAAAGCGGAATATCTCGTACCTCGCTTCATTCACAGAAACAGGACTTTTATAGATATTTTTGACTAAAGAAAATTCCTTATTAACTTTCCTATTTTTTTTAAGTTGCATTAATTTTCCATTTTTTTTTCAAAATGTTTTGAAAGCATACTTTAGGAAAGACTTTCATTTTAATATATTCTTTCTAATAATGCACTATTAAGAGTTGGAAGACCCAGGCCTACATGGCTGAGGAATATGAAGCGTGAAGTAGGAGATGATGAATGGAGAAGTATTGATTTAAAAGCTCGAGATAAGAGACGACTGGCGAAATCTAAATGAGCCCCTTTGCGTCTATAGGCGTAGGAGGAGAGACTTGGAAAGACTTTTGAAGACTTTGAAGTAATAAACATTACTTTGTGGTACGTAGAACACTACCAATTTGCTAGTAGCAAATAAAGTGTCTCAGATATTACCTAGTGACTCACTGGCGCTCATACCAGACTCCCAAAGTCTGATGTTACTTTGCCTGGCTCTCCTTGGTCCTAGCTTGGGTGCTGATCATATGTATATATAGTCAGTCTCTAGGGCATTGTAATACTCCATAGGGGAATGTCCCTGTCCCTTGCTTCTGCTATTCATGAACGGCCTTTAAAACCTCTAAAATCTTAGATTTAAAATGACACAATGTCTTAACTTTACAGACCAGGATACCAACTGGAATGCAGTCCTTGAAATGATAGTTATGACGGTAGAAATAAAGTAATCGTATTATTACCGAAAAAGGGCAATTGCTCTCAGGCAGGACATATCGTAGAAATGATTACTTGTTTGAAGTGGTCCCTCTAGCGCAAGAACAAACAGCCACACACAAATACACACTATCTACCTATCTATCTATCTATCTATCTATCTATCTATCTATCTATCTATATATATATATATATATATATATATATATATATAAATATATATATATATATATATATATATATATATGTATATATATATATATATATATATATATATATATATATATATGTATATATATATATATATATATATATATATATATATATATATATATATATATATATATATATATATATATATATATGCAATATTGATCAACAAAACTGGGTTACGAACCTTTTTAACCAACACTACAGCAAAATACCAGGAACGGAAAAGAATTTGATGTCTTGAGTTGAGATAATGTTGAGTTATGATGATGTAAAGTGGAATTGTACCTTTTAAAACACGCTATCTTCCGCATCTGAGAGAAATATGGCAACCGCGCATTAGAGATGTGGCAGAAGAGCGAGATTCCGTTTCTAATGCTCTTATTGGATAAGAACCTGTGCAGAGCCATCTAGTGGCAAGAAATTGAACTAAATTCTGTTGAATATAAGGAGGCCAATAATTAGTAATTACTAATTAATGTGCAAGTTATTTTTGGAGAACATTGTATTTTTTTGTAGCTAAGAACATACTGAATAACATAAAAAAAAATTGGATAGTTGCAGGGTGGGTCAAATAAAAGTGAACAATATTGCTGTATGCCCCATGGCCTATATTCTCTTATTTGGGGATGGAGATTCGCAGTCTAGTTTTTCGGGCTTTTCCGTCTGCCACCCGGATAGAGCAAGCCCTGCTCAAAGTCCGCCTTATGCTGAAAAAAGACCGTTGCTCAGTAAGAAGTTGGATGAGCCTCTTAGGGACTCTGTCATCCCTGGAGCAATTTGTCTCACTAGGGAGACTTCACCTTCGCCCTCTCCAGTTCCATCTAGACTCACACTGGAACAAGAGCAAGACTTTGGAAGCTGTGTCAATCCCGGTCTCCGAGCCAGTAAAAGCATGCCTGAACTGGTGGGACAGCAACATAAGTCTACGAGAGGGTCTGTCCCTGGCAGTCAAGAACCCAAGCCACGTGTTGTTCTCAGACGCGTCGGATTTGGGTTGGGGAGCGACTCTGGACGGTCGGGAATGTTCGGGTCTTTGGACGTCGGATCAGAAGAGCATGCACATCAACGGCAAGGAGTTGTTAGCGGTTCACTTGGCCTTGATGAGTTTCGAGAGCATTCTTCGAAACAAAGTGGTAGAAGTCAATTCGGACAACACCACAGCATTGGCGTACATCTCCAAGCAAGGAGGCACTCACTCCCACACACTGTTCGTCATCGCAAGGGACCTCCTCATCTGGTCAAAAAATCGAGGCATCTCCCTGTTGACAAGATTCATCCAGGGGGACTTGAACGTCTTGTCAGACTGTCTCAGTCGGAGAGGTCAGGTGATCCCCACAGAATGGACCCTCCACAAGGACGTGTGCAAGAGTCTTTGGGTGACTTGGGGTCAACCCTCCATAGACCTCTTTGCCACCTCGTTGACCAAAAGGCTCCCGACCTATTGCTCTCCAGTCCCAGATCCAGAGGCGACCCACATAGATGCGTTTCTACTGGACTGGTCTCACCTGGACGCGTACGCATTCCCACCGTTCAAGATCATCAACAAGGTACTGCAGAAGTTCGCCTCTCACGAAGGGACAAGGTTGACGTTGGTTGCTCCCCTCTGGCCCGCGAGAGAGTGGTTCACAGAGGTACTTCAATGGCTGGTAGACGTCCCAAGGAGTCTTCCTCTAAGGATGGATCTCTTACGGCAGCCCCACGTAAGGGATCTTCATCAAAGCCTCCCCGCGCTTCGTCTGACTGCCTTCAGACTATCGAAAGACTCTCAAGAGCTCGAGGTTTTTCGAAGGAGGCAGCCAGAGCAATTGCGAGAGCTAGGAGAGCTTCTACCATCAAGGTATACCAGTTGAAGTGGGAAGTCTTTAGAGACTGGTGCAAGTCATCATCCATTTCCTCTTCCAGTACCTCTGTAGCCCAAATTGCAGACTTTCTCCTACATCTGAGAAATGTTCGCTCCCTCTCAGCGCCCACTATTAAGGGCTACAGGAGCATGTTGGCTTCTGTATTCAGACATAGAAGCTTAGATCTGTCCAGTAATAAAGATCTCCAAGATCTCCTTAAGTCCTTCGAGACCTCTAAGGAGCGTCGTATGGCAACTCCTGGATGGAACTTAGACGTGGTCCTAAGGTTCCTAATGTCCGACAGGTTTGAGCCATTACATTCAGCCTCCCTGAAGGATCTCACCCTCAAGACGCTTTTCTTAGTGTGCTTGGCTTCGGCTAAAAGGGTCAGTGAGATCCAGGCCTTCAGTAGGAACATCGGCTTTTCTACAGATAAAGCCACATGTTCACTTCAGCTTGGTTTCTTGGCCAAAAATGAACTGCCTTCTCGTCCTTGGCCTAAGTCGTTTGATATACCTTGCCTGTCAGAGATCGTAGGCAACGAGCTTGAAAGAGTACTGTGTCCAGTCATAGCTCTTAAGTTTTATTTAGCTCGTACAAAATCCTTACGAGGTGGATCTGAGGCCTTGTGGTGCTCAGTTAAGAAGCCATCATTGCCTATGTCTAAAAATGCTTTTTCGTATTTTATTAGATTTTTAATCCAAGAGGCTCACTCTCATTTGAGTGAAAAAGATCGTTGCTTGCTTAAGGTCAAGACGCACGAAGTAAGAGCTATAGCAACTTCCGTGGCCTTTAAGCAAAACAGATCTCTACGAAGTATTATGGACGCGACCTTTTGGAGGAGCAAGTCGGTGTTCGCTTCATTTTACTTAAAAGATGTCCAGATTCTTTATGAGGCCTCCTACACACTGGGTCCATTCGTTGCAGCGAGTGCAGTAGTGGGTGAGGGTTCTACCACTACATTCCCTTAATTCCAATATCCTTTTAATCTTTCTCTTAATGTTTTTAATCTTGTTTTGGGTTGTACGGAAGGCTAAGAAGCCTTTCGCATCCTGTTTGATTTGGCGGGTGGTCAAATGTCATTTCTTGAGAGCGCCCAGATTAAGGGTTTTGATGAGGTCCTGTTGTATGGGTTGTCGCCCTGGATACTTCAGCTCCTGGGAGTCTTTCAGCATCCTGAGAGGATGGCTGGGCTTCGTGAGGAAAGCGGACTAACAAGGCAGAGTAATCGTCAGAGTCAGCTTCCTTACCAGGTACCTATATTTATTTGGGTTTTGTCATGATATAACTGTCAAAAACTCTAAGCATATACGCCTATATTGTATTAATACTGGTCTCTACCCACCACCATGGGTGTGAATCAGCTATTATATATTCACCGGCTAAGTTTAATATTTAAAAATGATATTTTAATTATAAAATAAATTTTTGAATATATTTACCCGGTGAATATATAAATTATAGGCCCTCCCTTCCTCCCCGATAGAGACCCAGCGGAATGAGAAGAACTGAGGCTGTTTACATGTATATGCGGTATCTGGCCAATAGTCGGCTCTGGTGGGCACACCCGCAACCTTCATGGCGATCGCTCGCGAGTTTTTGTGTTTCTGTCGAGCCGTCCGAGACGTCAGCTATTATATATTCACCGGGTAAGTATATTCAAAAATTTATTTTATAATCAAAATATCATAATTACGAGAATAGCAAGTACAAGCATCGATGAGTGTAAGTTTCCCAAATCTGAGAAAATGGCTATAGTCACACTAGGTCTTAAAAGTGCTCTAGATTATCAGGAATTAAGCTTGTATAGACCTATTTCGAATCTATCTTTTATTTCAAAGGGGCTAGAATACGTAATTCTTGAACGACTAGTTAGTCCCTTAGAAGAAATTGAAGCTTTGCCAGACAACCAGTCTACTTACAGAAAATTATACTCTACATAAACAGCTATCTCTTCTGTTGTAAATGATATATGAAAAGAAAATACTATTTTAGTATTACTTGATCTTAGTGCTACTTTTGATACAATTGTGCATGAACTGCTACTAAATGTTCTATGGTCTATTGGTATTGAAGATCAAGCTTTTGAATACCTAAAAGACTACTTGGTTGAGAGAGATTGTGTGCAAATTGGAAACTTATTCATCATATGAATCTTTAAACAGAGGGGTACCTCGGGGGAGTTTACTGGACCCAATCTTATTCTGTATGTATAATATTGGTTTGTCAAAAATACTATAAAGGCATGAAGTGAAGTTCAACCTTTTTGCAAATGATAAACAATTTTACTTAATAAATGATAGACGACACTACTAAAACTCTAAACTGAGTTCTTGCTAGTGTTAAGGAATGGATGACAATAAGATAACAAAAATTAAATGGAAATAAAACATTAATAAGGTTAATAACACATCTGTCCCGATATCTAGTAAAGTTTGGGATATGAGCGTATCTCTTGACTGTGACTTGTCTTTCAATGCCCAAATAAATAATGTAGTAAAAACTGCTGGTTATCATGTTGGAAACATTGCCATTATAAAGAAGTACCTGGATGAACATTCGGTAAAGAAACTTTGATAAAGTGTTATTACTAGTATTGACTACTGTAACTCCATCTACTACAATTTACCAAAAGTGCAACTCAAGAAATTATAAAACATTATAAACAGAGGAGCAAGACTTAGAAAAGGTGTCCCACCCTGAGAAAGGATCACTCCTGTACTACAGTAATTGATCTACACTGGCTGCCTATTAACGTGAGAATTGAGTTTAAAATGTATAATAAACCAGCAAGTTATCAGAACCAGAGATCCAAAATATCTAAGGGAATTGCTACGTATTGTACAGCCAACAAATCTTGTTTACACGAGAATAGTTACAGAATGGTTCAAATTGTTCGAACCTAGATATGTCTACTGTAGGCTCTAGGGCCTTTAAATGTGCGACCCTGAAACTATGCAATAAACTCCCACCAGGTATTCAAAAGACTGAAGATATTAAGGCTTACGAGAAGAAATTGAAGACTTAGTTGTTCTCAAAATGCTTTGATAGTGTGGATTTGACAATAAAGAGCAATGTGTAGTGTAAAATGTAGAATGCTCTTGAACGAACATGATAAAATGACTGTGGAGATTCTGTAAAGAGTAGGGTTCCCCTGCTGTATAGGACCAGAAAAACAGCCCGTAAAGTAAAGTAACTGTTTTATACTATTATACTAGTTACATATGGGATGGTTCCTGTAGAGCATGTAACATACTAATTCAAATACTCTTTAAAAGCTTTGGTTGGAGTTTAAAACTGGTTGTATCATGTTTTAAGTGGCAAAAAGGATCAGCATAGTGTAGACTTGTCCACTAACTCGTCTCAAATTTTTCATTGCGGCATTAATGTGGGTGCTAGTACCGTAACTGCCAGAATGAGTCATAGCCTTGCACAAGTGCAAAAGGTAATGAACAAACAGTTATGCAGAATTCAAATGTTAGGAATATGCTTAAGCTGAGACGGAATTAAGTGACTATCTCGGCTTAAAGTTTATTGCAAAGTTGTTCCCAAATAGGAAGGCTTAGATAAGTACTGATAGTTATTATTTAGTAGCCAACTTCTGATGCTTCTATAACACCAAATACTGTACTGTACTAGAGGTTTTATAATTTTTATGTAGTCTTATTGACCAAATTGTTTTCCCATGTGGAAAATAACCCTTATAATTTTGCTTCCTCTCTCTGATTAAAACCTTAGCCCCAAAAAAACATTCCTTAATTTTAGAAAAATTGTTATTGTCCCTTAACAACCTACTTCTCTTGATTAAATTATTAATGTGAACAAGAAATATTCCTTGAATACAGGTTTTTCAAGTTTTGTGACTTGAGAAAATTAGTACTTTTTCTGAAGTCTATGCTGTAGTACCAAATTTGGTGTGACACTGGATATCAAACCCATAGGGATGAAATGAAAATCACTAGAATTAGTGATAAAATTATCATAAAATGGTTATGTTGCATACTGTACTTGCCAATCGGCTGTAAGGATGGAGTAGGGTTGACTGTGATTCAAAGTACAATTTGTGAACTCCACAAGATTAAATACAACAGTCGTAATCAACTCTTATTGCTCTTTACATCTGAATGGGTCATAGGTTCGAGTCCTTGGCCCGCCAGAAATATTTCTCGTCAAAGGAATTTCTCTCTTGTCCGGAGATCCTGTGGAAGAGCAAATTTTATATTGAATGATCTTCATGGTTTATTTGAATAAATATATATTTACAGTATTTTATGTATACAGTACACATATACAGTGTATATATATATATTATATATGTATATGTATATTATATGTATACATATATATATATATATATATATACATATATATACATATATTTTTATTTATAGATGTGTGTATATTATTTATGTATCCAGTACATGGATTTTTTTTTCATATGTATGAATGAATAATTTTTTAACAAGTTTTGTGAAAATGTTGAAATTAATCTTAGGTAGAATGATGTGATGCATTAGGAAAATTTGTATATGATTAATTTTGGTATATACTTATATCAACAGCTGGTAGGTGAAACTGGTTTTGTGGTTACTGAGGCAGGATTTGGTGCTGACATTGGTATGGAGAAATTCTTCAACATAAAGTGTCGTTATTCTGGTCTTGTGCCAAACGCAGTTGTGCTAGTAGCTACTGTAAGAGCGCTTAAGATGCATGGTGGAGGGCCAACTGTTACTCCTGGAGTCCCATTGCCTCCCATATATACTGAAGTAAGTTTTATTTTAATAGTATTTTTGTTAATAGATATTTTTAGTCTATTTCCATAGTTTTTTTTTAATCATTTTTGCAGTATTTTAACTAAGATAATGTAAAAGTTTGTAGAGCTGGTTTGTTTCTCAAAATTAAAAAATATTTTTATGGGTTGATGTACTTTGTAATCTCCAAGAACATTCTTGTGGAAGGGTAGAGGAGGCAATCCAAAAGGACACGAAAATTGTCATAGTCATCTCCTCCTACGCCTATTTACATAAAGGGCTTCAACAAGAAAACACCTAGGAGTATTTGTCTTTCCTGCTCCAGGGCCAGTACTGTATATCAACGTGCATAGCATTAACTCGATGAGTACTGTATAAGGGAGAACCATGGACTTGGGCTCTATTGAATTTGTCATAGCCCATGTGGAAATATGTGGGACAACCGATGACACCTCATAAACTCGAATCAATACTGGTACTAGAGGCAAAGTTACGTGGACTCTTGTATGCACTCAACTACCATCGTTTTTGTTGTTGAATAAGCAGACACATATACTGGAAAGCATGCTCTTAGCACCAGAATATTTGGGCATCCTCCCCACCTTTCCAAGTTCAGTGTAGTAGGTTAACTTTTGTTATTCTAGTACAGTGATACTTCTTGATACAAACGTATCTGCATGCGAAATCTTCATGATGCGAAACGAGATGTGAAGAATTTTTCGCCTCGTTATGAAAAAAATTTCATAATGCAAAAAGATTTGCCAGCCAGGACAAAAGTAAAATAGTTACCGATTGAAAATGAGCCAGTTAAAGAAAATGGGTTGTTTATATAAAATAGAAAATTTAACTATAAGAATAGTACAGACATATGGTACTGTATATTTTATATATGTACAGTATTGTGGTACTGTATATTTCATAAATGTACAGTATTGTACTGCATGTAGTGTATAGTTTGATTTCTGATTTATTATTACAGTGAACCCTCGTTTATCGCGGTAGATAGGTTCCAGACGCGGCCGCGAAAGGTGAAAATCCGCGAAGTAGTGACACCATATTTACCTATTTATTCAACATGTATATTCAGACTTTTAAAACCTTCCCTTGTACGTAGTACTGTTAACAAACTACCCTTTAATGTACAGAACACTTAATGCATGTACTACAGTACCCTAAACTAAAACAGGCACAAATATTAAAGGTGATTTTATATCATGAGTTTCCTAAACACGCTAAAAAACACAATAAAAAATGGCAACCAATGTTTTGTTTACATTTATCTCTGATCATAATGAAGAAACAAACTGGAGGTAGAGCTTTGCTTATTACCCAGACATATTTCCCATACTTTTCCCTTAGAACTACATCACATCTTCCTACTTTAGATATATATAAATATTATATATATATATATATATATGTGTGTATATATATATATATATATATATATATATATATATATATATATATATATATATTTATATGTATACACATATACATACCTACATATATACATACATACATATATACATAAATACATATATACATAAATACATGCATACATATATATATATATATATATATATATATATATATATATATATATATATATATTACTGTATATATATGGGTTATGGAAAAAATCCGCGAAGTGGTGAATCCGCGATGGTCGAACCGCGAAGTGGCGAGGGTTCACTGTACCTTATGTTCTAATAACTACTTAATTTACTGGTATCAAGTTAGGTTACGTATATTGAATGATTCAAATGTATTTGGCTGTGCAGTATTTCATTGTGGTTACTGTATTATGAAATTTAATGTTTTTTTTTTTTTTGTTTTTTTTTTGTAGGGTTTTGAATGAATCAGGCGATTTAAATGTAAAACGTGCCCCATGATAAGAAATTTTCACGAAACTAAGGCCACTCTGGAACCAATTAATTTTGTATCTTGAGGCATTAGTGTAATAGAATTAACATAGTAAACGTACCAAGTTATTGGACTCCAGATGCTGTTTACTTTGATTTTACCTACTTGCCGTATGATGTCGTTTAGGTGAGGTTTATTCATATCCTCATGGGGAGGAGTTAACTTTGATATTTTTGCCTTCTCATTTACTGTTTTTGAGTATTGACACTGTTTTCATGTTATTTACAGAGTCTTAAGTCTTAGTTCTTAGTTTTAAACTAACGTAACAATTTAGGTTATAATTTATTAAATGAAAATGATTTGATTTTGTACTTTTAGGATTCCATAAAGTTTCTGCATGAAATTTCTTAGACATGGTTGTTTTTTTTTACACTAACACAAAGGCTAAACAATTTCTGATAACAGAACCCCCACTAATTTTAGCTGCGATCCCCCACTCCCTCAGCTACGTAAGAACTAAATATGTCAGATGTGGTAATGTATTTTAGTCTATTCTTTCTCAAGTATTACAGTAGTTCCTAAAGACCGCACAGCATGTTAACCCCCAAAAAGTGCTTTTTATGAAGGAAAACCCTATTATTGGAGAGGTGGTGTGTTGTTTCCACCTTCTTAGCCTCGTATGGGAAGGGATGCATATGGTAGTCAAGCGTATGCAAGTACCCAAGTAGCTTTGTCTCGATAACATGTCGTTGGTTCTTTGAGCATAAGAAGTGCCCTAAAGGATTCCATAGAACCAGAATCCATGTTTCCCTTTTACTCACCGAGACTGTGCGATCCACGTTGATGCGCTAGCCATGGAATAGGGAAGACAATATATCTTGGGTATTTTCTTATCATATTGAATTCCCTGTGTTACTCTTCCACAGGAAATTTCTTGAAGACCCTAGAGCACATACTCAAATAAAAAAGGTATCAAGAATGTTGTGAAAGGGAGGATTTTTGTTTTTAAACTTGAAGGAAATTTTAAGTTAAATTAGTTTATTTATATAGTGATTTTCTATTTTTTTTTTCTTTTATCCAGGAAAACTTGGATCTTGTAGAAAAAGGTTTTGAAAACCTCGGCAAGCAGATAGAAAATGGTCGCTTGTTTGGCGTGCCTGTTGTTGTGGCTATAAATGCATTTTCGTAAGTTGTTTTACTAAAATCATGGTGTCTGTTAAGCTTAGTGTTATATGTGTTATATACTTTTTCTTCATATTTGAAGTCCATGAAACCAATTAAACCTTCCCTTGAGTCCTCAAAAAGTAGGCCGAGAAGGTTTACCTCCACCAACGAAGTTGAGAGGAGGTTATGTTTTCACCCGTTTGTTTGTGAACAACTTACTTGTCACAATTTTATTCATAAAGTAGTGAAACTTTCAGGGATTAATTTTTATGTTGAGATGTGGAAGTGATTACATTTTTATAGTCCTAGGTCAAAGGGCAAGGTTAAGGTTGAACAAAAGCTCAAGAAATCAGCTGTCGTGGCGGAGGTTTGTACTCTAGAGTGTTATTCTAGTCAAATATCCTTTTGTCTTTAAAGGAGATGATACCCTATGTAGGGTTTATAATTCCCATTTCATTACCCCTTCCTTCCCTTATAGATGTTTTCATAAACTACTTGACAATATTGTATTACGAAAGAACAGGACACACATTGTTAATTTACATCTGCTGGTGTCAGTTTTACTCAGCTGTGGTAGTGTTGGATCGTTATTCAGCTGCTTTAATACGAAAATAAAAAAAACACTTTATTTAATCTCTATATAATTTTCAGTGTTATGGTTAATAAAATTTATCTTTAAAGAAGTTTATGATAATAATAATCAATGAAAATGTGTGGTAACAAGCAAGGAGAGTGATTTGATTTTGTTTTGTTCATGTTGGGCACTTTATGCTAGTGTTGTTTTATACATTTTCTATATGTTAAGATTATTCTCAAAGTTTGGCTACCCTGGGTACATTATTTCTGTGAACCTCCCCTGATATACATAAGGCTTCCCTATCAAAGCTGGCTAAATAACAACTACCCTAAAAATCTAATAATTTCAGTGATCTTTGACTGAAATATTCTTGCCCCTATAGTAGAGTAATGAGTTTATATGACAATGTATAGCAATAAGAGCTCCTCAGAAATGCAACCTCTGACTTTTTCCTTAGATTTAGAGGAAAAGTTCCTTTGGAGGACCACATATGGAAATTAGGGTTAAATTTACACCCCTAAAAGAGAGAAAATCATGGTAGATCAGTATAGTGTTTGTGTGCTGAAGCCAGAGGCTGATTATTTGTAATGACAGCAAAAATAATTTTTCCTGATAAATATTTTTGTATTAAGACTGTAGAGGAACCTAAACTATTTCTGTTTGAAGAGCAACCTAAACTATTTCTGTCGCAAACAATCAATGTATTAATTTATTTCTCCCTGAATTTATTTACATCAGAACTGATACTCAAGCTGAGCTGGAGCTGATTAAGAAGTTGGCTTTGGGAGCTGGAGCCATGGATGCTGTCATCTGTAATCATTGGGCCAAGGGTGGAGCTGGTGCTGTCGACTTGGCAAATGCAGTTGTTAAAGCTTCAAACCAGCCTGCTGACTTCAAGTAAGTAACTACCACTTTTAGAGGATACTGGATAAACAAAGCACTAGCTATTGCTCTGATTGTATTTGTTTGTGTTGTAGAAATTTAAAGTGTGTAAGTGTAATTATACCGTAAGTTTAGTATGAAAGTAAATGTGCCAGCTTATGGTAATTTTTTTATTCTTTGCAGAAATTTCCCTTAATATATAGTAACACCCCTATTTCATTGGATCAATAAACGTCTCTACTGACTTTACATTGGTTTTTTTATAGATATTAAGTACAAAAATAAAAAAAAAAGCTTTACATCGGTCTCTAGTTCGATCATTTACGATGTAATATTCTTTATGTAATCAGTAAATATATAAAGTAATTTTATTATAAAACTCTTGGTAGTAAACATAGCATAAACAGAAAATTTTATAATTACCTTGTTCGTATGAAGGGAAACACATGCTATGTCTGATAACTTTTTATCTTTTTCAAAGGCGTACTGTATACGTTCTATCTTCTGGCTTCGTTACTTTATAAAGTCGAACAATTATTTTATCAATGCTAGTTAACAGGAAGTTAGTCTTGATGCTTATTTTGGGAATGTTGAATAAAACAAAGGTAAAGCTAAAATATCTCATTTAAACTGAAAATAGGGATTATCATATTGAAACTATAACTGCACAGCAGTTCTTTACAAACAGCTTCTTGTCGTTTTTGCTGAAAGAAGGCCAACCGATGCTTTTACACCTTTAATGTTGAAAAGTGTATTCTGGTGTTGTATAATTGCATTGAAGTTATCCTTTTGTATCTTGGTAGTCTTTGTATATTTTTTATACAATCTTTGGAGATACTAAGAGGTGTGTCATAGTAATACAAGATGAATTTGACATGATAAAGAGATGGGAAAAAGTTAAACGTCCGTGTCATATGATTGGCTCTTACGGTGGTGTCCACCATTGTGCACAATAAAGAACACTTTGTGCAATATGTTACTGAAAACTGAGAAGGCTTGGTTATCTAAAACTTTTAAATGGAATGCTTATAATCCCTTTTCTATAAAAGGCGACCACATGAATGAAATCTTGCGTGCCAAATACCAATTCAAGAGAAGGTCATGTCTTTGTTTAAAGACCGCTATTTTCATTGTTTGGAAAAATGATTGACTATTTGTTCTTTCTACAACCTTAGGTAACATTGGCCTTGCTATAATGTTCCTGAGGGCATTGTGGAAACACAATGTACTTACGAACTTCAAGTAAACAAACCCATACATTATAACTTCTATACATCTTTGGCTTTGTTTTCTTGTTCTCCACTTACTTTTTGTTCTTTCTATCACCTTATGTAACATTGGCATTGCTATAAAATTCCAGAGGACGTTGTGAAGCACAATCAACATATAAACTTCAAGTAAATAAACACATGCATTATAATTTCTATATGTCTTTGGAAACTTTGTGATGTTTTCGTAGCTGGTAGTTTTCATTCACCTACCCTCTACCAATGCCTTTCATTTCTGCCAGAGTGAGAGTGTATGGAATCTATGATATCCAGTGCCATATTGGTGCTGATGTAATATTCATCATGAAGATATTTTGAATAAATTAAGAAACTATATAAACAAAGTGCGTTATTTCTATGTGCGCATTCTCTCAATACTTTAGACATTAGAAATTATTTATCATTACACGATGTTTCAATCATGGGAATACAGTACTAATATTAATTGGTAATGCATAAAAAAAAAAAATCAGTTGATTTGCCACTTGCCTCCCACCAGAAATATGATGCCATCAGACGTCTTTTCTTAAGTTTACCGTAAGTACAGTATTACTATTCTTATAACAATTGATACAGACCCCTGAAACACTTTACATCGTTACTTGATTTTTCATTGATGGAAATTTTAAGATTACTCAATAACACAACGAAAGGAAATCATTCGGTTTGCCCGCGTGCCTTTCACCAGAAATTTGACTTAATGGGACGTGACATGAATTCAACAAAAAATAACTTTTTAAGAATGTAAAACCTTTTTCTTGCAAGAAATGAAAAAGTATACAGTACCAACTTACCAAGCAAAAATATTATATTTTTAAAATGTAAAAGAAACTATATTATTTCTAGGTAAATATTTGTCTTATTAGTGTATTTTCATTACATAAATATCGATCTATTATCAGAGATGAAACTAAAACTAGTGTAGAGTCAAATTTACACTCATAACAACCGATACAGACCCACAAAATACTATGTATCGTTACTTGATATTTCAATAATGGGAATACTAATACTAATCGTTAGCATATTTGAAGGAAATTACTCTATTGCCAGCGAATATAACATCACCAGACATATTATATGTACTTTACAGATATTAAATCTTTTCTCAATGTAATTTTTATTGAAAAGTTATATTGTATAATATCAATAAAAAATACAAACTTACCAAGAAAAATCAGTTTATTTTTATACAAGAAAATAGATTTCCAAGGAAATATTTGTCTGATTAGTGTGCTATTTCCGACATACTTGTGACATCTCAGTGAAAAAGTGATCGTAAAGTCAAACAGTTGTAGGTCATAAGTCAAGGAGACATACTGCCCCACAATTCCTAGGTAAAGGTCATAGTGGCTGCTCAGTGGCCTGTCAGGTGGCCAGGGCTTATCCATCACCTGCCAGCTACCACCACCTTCTCATTACAGATTTAACAGCCATTTCCTGCTTTGCTGGGATCATACTCCTACCAGAGGACTCAGAGTTGTATAGTTAGGAAAATACAAATTACTTTTTTTCAATTTATACTTTAATCTGTTTGACCAACTCCTTGTAACCGAGGATATGTAGTTCATTGTAATTGTTAAACATTTATTGTTGATTTTAACTGTAAAAATTAACTAAAGCCTATTCTCAGTAACTTATCATAGTTCATAAAAATCTAAACTGCGCAGAGAAGAGAGTTAGGTACAGTATCATAAATAGCACAGGGCTAAATGATTTTATAAATTTGATTATTATCCATTAGGATATTTGTCAGTTTATTGTAGTAGAATTTTATGAAATATTCTGGAAATACTGTAAAGTGAAACCTCTAGATGCCAAAGTTTCGGTGTACGACAGGTTTATTTTACAAAATGACATAAGAAAATTTTCTAAATTTGTGAGGCCTCCGAAAATTTGAAAATTTGCGTGTCGCACATTTCTTTGACCTTAAACTTGCCACCATCGTCCTTCTCTCCTTTTGGTCTGCATCTTTCCCATCATGCATTTGCTATCATCCCTCGACCATTTCATTTCGGTAATTGCTACAGTATTGTTGAAGTTGAATTCCTGTTGGTGATTTCGATTTCGTACTTATAGTTTTCGTGTTGCTTTATTTAACCAGTAGTAATGTAGCCATGGAGCTCAAGAATGTTGCTGAAGTTCAGGAAAAGAGGAGGAGGTGAAACTCGAGGTAATCAAGAAGTAGGAGTGTGGCACCGGTTGAGAGTGATTGCTAAGGAGTATGGCCGAAGTCCGTCGACGATAGGCACCATCCTTAAAGTTAAGGAAGGAATCCATCAAAGCCACAGCACCTAAGGGCTTCACTGTACTTTCTAGTTTGAGGAGCCACGTTCATGATGAGATGGAGAGACTCCTTGTCCTCTGGATTAAAGACAAGGAAATTCCTGGTGACAGTAATCTTCCACATGGCCAGTGCCATTTTCAGTGATGTCATACATGCTCAGGCTGAAGACAACACAGGACAAGGGACATTACAGCAGGCACCCCGAGAGTTCAAGGCTTCATGCGAGTGGTTTGAAAAATTAAGGAGATGGACTGGCATTTATTCGGTTGTGCGGCATGGAGAGGCTGCCAGCTCGGACATGGAAGTGGCCAAAGCCCTTGTTTAGAAATTCGTCTAGTTAACTTGACAGGATGGCTACATTCCCAGCAAGTCTTCAACTGTGACAAAACTGGGCTCTTTTGAAAAAAAAAATTCCTTGTTTGACCTATGTTATGGCAGAAGAGAAACTGCTGCCTGGACTTAGGGCAAGGAAGGACAGGCTTACCCTTGCACTCTGTGCCAATGCCAGTGGGGATTGTAAGGATAAGTCCCTACTGATGTATCATTGAGTCCTCAGGCTTTCACAGCCCAATAAGTTTTAAAAGAGAATCTTCTGGTGATGTGTAAGGCTAATGTGAGGAAACATCTGTTTAGGTCTGACTGTTAAAAATTATCTGGAATAGAATGACTTCCCTCTGAGATGTCTGCTGGTGTTTGACAATGTTCCTGCTCACCCTCCTGGCCTCGAGGATGATATCCT
Source organism: Palaemon carinicauda (assembly GCF_036898095.1). Taxonomy (NCBI): domain Eukaryota; kingdom Metazoa; phylum Arthropoda; class Malacostraca; order Decapoda; family Palaemonidae; genus Palaemon; species Palaemon carinicauda. The sequence continues at coordinate 38,002,788 of NC_090764.1, forward strand.
CTTAGAATATTCCTTTATCAGGGTTCGCTTCCTTCTACCTAACACCACCCCCCCTCTCCTCCACCCCGTGGACCAGCAAGTGATTTCAAATTTCAAGAAGCTTTACACGAAAAATCTCTTCAAGAGATGTTTTGAAATCACTGATAGCACATACCTCACCCTTTGTGAATTTTGGATTGAGCATTCCGATATTATGATATGCGTCTGACTCATCGATCAAGCTTGGCAGGAGGTTTCAAGTTGTGCCCTAATGCCATCTCCGCACGAGACTTGGGAGGGATTTGATGTAGGCCTAGCTGAAGGTGATCCTGAAACTGTTCCGCAACCGAGGTTAAGGAAATCTTTTCACTCTGGAGGTCCATGGGGCTGGTTGTCAGTGAGGACTGTAATGAGCTTCTCTAGGAGCACCAAGAGGAGCTTACAACGGATGACCTGAGGGAGTTGGGGGGCCATGCAACTGAAGGTCATTTGGAAACCGTTCTTTAGAAGTGAGGAGTCGGAGGATAGAGATAAGGCTACGAATATGATAACGGCAGAAATTAAGATGCTATCTTTGTATCATAAATTTGAAGATTTCTTGAGAACAAAAAAAAATGCCCCAAAAACGTTTGCACAGCTGATCTTCTTGCTTAGTTTAATGACATTTGCCTAAGTTGTTTCAGGAACATTTTGAAAAGTAGGCAGAAAAAAGCTTCCTTGGATCATTATTTTTCATAGAGGCCATTAGTAAGCCAAGGTGAAGGTCCAAGTGATCCGATAAAAACTGGGAAGTGGAAGTGAAGAGGAAATTGATGAGATTTTGAAAGTGCAAAATGAAGTTAAAAAAAAAAAAAAAGTAAAGAAATTGGAAAAAGACAAAAGTTTTTCATAAAGTTGTGTTAATGTTCTCTGCCATTTTCCCTCCTCCTCTGCCTTTTCTTGCTTTCGAACATCGCCTCACTTGAAATTAAGGTATAACATTGAAGTATAATTTTTGTATTATTTTTAATTTACAGTATTATTGCATTATGTGCCAATTTCTACTTTATGTACAGGTATTAACGGTTATGTTAAGTATATTGAATAATTCAAATGTATTTGCATCTATTTCCTTCTGGTTTTTCTGTTATTAAAGGGATTTTGACGAAAGAAAAATCTATTTCTGGGCGAGGAACCTGTCGCCCAAAATGTAATGTGATGTTTTCTTAAGGCTTAGAAAGAATTACTATTGGCGATTTACATATAAAACCTGACTGATTATTTTAAGAAAATCATGTTATGAAAGCCATTCCGTAACAAATTAATTTTGTATCCAGAGGTATTACTTGTACTTAGTATAATTAAGTCCTAAATAGTAAGTGTTTTATATTTGTGGAGTATAAGTTTGTGATTTTTACAGGTTCTTGTATGATTTGAAATTGCCTATCGAGGATAAAATCAGAATGATTGCCCAGAGGATATATGGAGCAGATGATGTGGAAATTCATCCATCAGCCCAGGAACAAATTAATCGCTATAGAAAGCAGGTATGTGAAATTTTTCATGCTAATTTTATTTACTGAACATTTAATGGTTTACCTGCTTTCAGCTAGTTTGACAATATTGGCATCGTAATACTGTATATATAAAGAAATCTTTTATGAGAAATAATGTTTTATTCCTACAAATCTCGCTTGATGTTCCAATGGATTCCTTCTTGAAGCTCATTCATGTCTGTTTCTGTCATTAAAAATTAGATTTCCCATTTCCATTACTGTCATTTTCAGTAACATCACTGAATGAACCAAATGCATTTCGATAGTGGGTTCAGGAGCTGGAAATTTTGCCAGTCCAAAAAAACTAGGTTTGCCACCACCCACAACTCCCAATCCTTCACTGCTTTCGATCATCTGATGCTACTATCATCAGCTAATTTGGCTATAAATGTAACAATGATTTCTTCATTTAAATATACAATAGTTCCCCTTTACTTCAGTTAGCCGTGTGTAGGTACGACATCACATTGCTGCTCCCTAGATATTAAATACAGAAATAAAATGGGTGTTGCACAGTTTTACGCAACCTTACGTTGGTTTTTACATGGAAAAATTACAATAAAAAATGGAATTTTTTTTTCTAATTTGTAAGCACACTAATGTACATACCGGTATATTCATCATGAAAATACTTTTAATATACATAGAATCAAAAAATGAAATACTAGAGTATGTATGAAGGAAAACATAAGCTACCTTTGAATTTTTTTTTTTTTTTTTTTTTTTTTTTTTTTTTAAACATCCCGAAGCCATTCATTATTGTTCTATACTGATTCAAGCATGTAACTATCCTGACCGAAGTGCTGGTGGTGGTTTTTACTTTTAAGTTGAACAATTACTGTACTGAATACAATAATATATTTAGTGAATGCTTGTTAACAGTACTGTATGATATGCTGCATGCTTAATTTGACTGTTAAGCATAGAATGAAAGTAAGCTAAAACATATCACAATGTTGTAATTATTCCTTACCCAGAAGCTTAACAAAGGGTAAATATTACATTCACTACTGAACTGAATTTCTCTGGTGTAATAAAGTACTACCTGCAAGTCTCAAATGAATAAGAGTTGAAATGTCTATGAATACTGTAATGTATCAACACTCGAGTGCATATGCCCAATTCAAAGTAGCAGTTAGATACAGCACTAGTGCTTTCACTGAGGGGCAAAAGTAGCACTCACATAGAAAAGTTATTTTTTGTAAAATTTGTCTAAACTATAACTGATATACACTTCTGGTTTGTTGTATGATGTCGCCAAATGATTGAATTTCTTGGGAAAGCAATCGTAATATCATTGCATGGTTTAGAAATAATTAAGACGATGATCGAATGTGAATTTTTTGAAAGAGATAATCAGATATTTTTTTGGAAATCATGAAAAATGTAATAATGTTTTAGGTGTTATACTTTAATTGTCCAGAAATAGATGGTCTTTCCTGTGAAAGAAATCATTTTATAATAAATGTTTTCTAATTACCTGAAAATTTTTTTACAGAACACAATTTTCAGATTTTCCAACCTAATTTAACGCTTTGTATCTTACCTAAGTAGGGAACAAAGATACAGTAGAAAGAAAATAACGGTTTCATTAGAAAGCTTAATTGAATTTATTTGATCACACAAAAAAAGATATATATATATATATTAATTGTTAGAAAGATATAGAAAAATGTCATTAGGAACAAAAAAAAAAATTCATTTCGTTAGGTAGTGTATGCTAAGTTTATTTCTTTATAGAATACTTTATATTTTTACATTATTTCATGTGTCCTGTAAAAGTACAATGAATGATGCCCAATGTATGGGTCATGGACACTGCAATTATTTATACAGGCATAAACCTGCCTTAGAAAATTATCTACGAGTGCATAAATTCTCGCAGATTCCCTTTGCTCATGTCTATAGTATAAATTTAATTTTTTTAATAACTCAATAGAAAATGAAGCTATGACAAAAATAAAACTGGAATTGAAATCTGATGAAATGTTCCTTGAAATTCCAAAGTAAAACCAATTTAAAAAAAAAACAATTGAAGCTAGATGGTGGTAGTTTGTTTTATGGAAAAGGATAAATACTCTAGTGCGTTATATATAAAAGTAAATATTTTTACATTTTGCAATAGAGCATGTGAAAGTACAAGGAATGCCCTTTATTTATGTATGATACATGTACATTGCAATTATTTACATGTGCACAAACCCACCTACAAAGAAATATTCATATGCAATCAATAGACTGAGATGGTGATCTAGTTCAAGTAGATTCTTGGATTATGTATTTTAAGTAATTTTTATTGATTAGGTGCTTTGAAGTTTGAGTTCGTTTATTTGCCCTCTGGCAATTAATTATTTAGGATATCTCAATTTTGAATCTTTTCGTGATGCAAAAGGATGAACAGGGATCTTTCAATACCAATCCTTAAGCTTCAAGGTGTAAGGTTAGGCTTGTGCGGCTGGTTGATGCGAGTCTTTAGGGTAGGATTTTGGTTTTGGTTAATCTCTCTACCACACTTACTTGAGAGTGTGGGATTCAGTCATGGGAACCTTGGGTGAGATTCACATAAATAATTGGATTGTCAATAATATAATTGGGTATTTCTTTACTTATGAGGTTCAAACAATTCACCCCGGCCTCCCCAGTGGTAAGTGATTTCAAGAGGGTCTTTGAATGCAATTCCACTTTGTATACTCAGAGGCTTACCCATACCACACTAATTGCCATAAAATTTTATATAATTAGCAGTAGTTGTAGTATATTAGGAGGGTATCGCTATTGAAGAGGAAAATGGGGAAATTTGATTTTTTATTTAAAATTTTGTGAGATAGCTTCCAGGAGAAAGCCATTTGAACCTATGGCTAGTATAGAAATAATAGATTTTATCAAAATTGAATATTTGTTTATCACATAATTAGACTACAAATTTATGTATGTAAAAAAAATGTTTATAATTTGAAGCAGTTTCCTTTTTAAAGTCTTATTTCTTTTTTTTTATAAAGTACTGTACTGTTTTCTTGAATTTCTATGATAATATCCTAATGTGTTGATTTATTTCACAGGGATTCAATGATCTCCCTATATGCATGGCAAAGACCCACTTGTCATTGACCTCTGACCCATCCATCAAAGGTGCCCCCAAGAACTTCAAAATACCTGTTCGGGATGTGAGAGCGTCAGTTGGAGCAGGCTTCTTGTATCCTCTCGTTGGAACAGTTAGTATTCATTTTGTTTATTTTTCATATTTTGTTCTACTTTTAATTTTGCATGCCTGTCTATTTTTATAAATTCCTTTCTTTGCCAATTATTTTTTTACCAAATATTTGCACCAAGTATGAAGCTTGAAAAGTGTTGGAAATTTTAGTGACTGCTTTACTTAAGAATTTGAAGATTAAAGTAGGTGTTATTAGCAAATTTAACAATTAAATACTCTGATAGTTTGGTGCTATTTTCATTGAGAATTTCCTGTATTTTCCAAGCTTAATCAATTTTATTTCAACTTCCTGTGTTGCTTTGTAGTGCATGAAGTATTTTTAGTTTTGTTCTTCTTCACAGTTCAGGTTTCAAATGTTTTTCAAAGTTTTGGAATGTAGAAAACAATTACTTTTATTAAGCTTGTAAGTTTTATTCAAATTTTGTCACATTTGTAAGCCTATTTTTTCCTTTTTAGGAACTGTTATTGCATGTTCTTTTTTTCCAATGTTCACATTTTTATTGGGGTTTTGTGTATGTATGGCTTGCAAGTGAGAATATAGACATAAGAGACTGCCTTTAACTGATTTCAACTAGAATATTACTGGAATCTCTGAGAAATGTTACATTCAAGTGTTGGCTATGATTTTTTATATATACAGACGTGTATATGATTCGCTCAAGTCTGTATCTGTATTGGCTGTTCCAGGAGACTGTAATAATCATGGAGCTTTATGGATATCCCAAATCATACTTTGTTGAATTAGTTTGAGGGTGATTTGAAGGCTACTGTTTTGTTTTGATATTACCTTAAAGGAATAAGAAAGAGCCAGATTATTTTCTAAAGTAGATTCCTATATAGCATATTAGGGCAAAGGGCCCAAAATTATGTAGTAGTTGAGGGGAGCTGTTAAAACTGTGTGATCACCCGTGGATCTGGAATTGAGACAAAGTTGCAAGTAACCCTCACATTCACCACCCCATTTAGTCATGTTAGTTTACCAGCTCCTTCATGAAGAGGAAAACAAAACCAAGGACTTGGAGTTGGACTGCCATAAGCAATTCTGAATTTCAAGAGTTCCAATTACTCTTACATCATTATGCATGTGTTCATGGCTCATAGATAAACATCAGGTAAAGAACAATAAAATTTAGTTTTGGTACAGTCAGCCCCACCCTTCTTCACGAGGGTTAGTTAACAGAGACAGACACAATTTTATGTATATTTGGTGCCCTAGTTGGGATAACTCCTAACCTAAGCTAACAACTCGCTTTTCATTGCCTACATTCGGATAATTAACATAAGTAGGGCCTAATATTTTTTTACTTGGTTTTTATCACAGTATAAGTAGTTTGCAGTTATATTAATACATATCAATAAGCTACAGTACATGTGCACACATGTACGGTACATACTGGACATAGTAAGACTAGACTACAGTACAGTACATAACACTACAGTACAGTAGTCGTTGCCCTGACCGGAACTATAATTTTACCCAGTACTGATCATACACTTACAGTATAACAACAAAACTCTATTGATCCTCTCTAGTAATACTGTATAACATTCACTGATACTGTTGTTTATATTACTGTAATATATATACTGTACTATCACAACAGTAAAGCTTAACTGTACTGTAAGTTTGCTGTTTTTGTTTGGACAACTTGACTCACTGTGCATGTAGCCTACATTTTCAATAAATGATACTATACATTACTGTAATTCTGTACTGTACAATATGTATATGATTTACGATTACGTGTACATATCGTATATAACGTCCACTAACCATTTTTGTACAAAGTTCTACGCAGTCTTGAAGCATGGCTCAACTGATGCGTCGGCATTGTCTCTTGCCCAGTACATTTCAGTAGGAAATCACATGTCTACAGTATATGACCCTGGAAATATAAACTTAGTCCAAGAGTACAGTATGTACTACTATACTTTTTTACTTGAAAACATGATAATGCTGAAAAGGGACCAAAGCGGGAAATATGTGAGGAGAGAGAATGCAAGACTGACGAGCAGGGTTGCCATTTCTGATATTGAATACGCGCTAAATGAATTTCCAAAACACTATACTGTAATAAAACGCTAAATCATTTTTTAAGATATCACTATGATAAAGCTGAAATTGTTTCAATAAGTCAAGTTGGGAAGAAAGACTGGAAAGCAACCAATTTATCATTATATACTATAAGTGGGAAAAGAACTATATTTCGTGATAGCTAAAATAGCGAAACCATCCCATATTGTTAAACCATGGTAAATACGCCAGATCTAGTGCAAAAGGAGCTTAAATGGCAACTCTTGTGACGAATGAGTGTCAGAGTGAGATGGGTGCGGAGAGGGAAGTGACACAAAGCAAGCTCGGTGCACATGAGCATGGGCTTTTTGAGATAGTCGCGCTGCGAGATTTTGTATTGCGAATATTGGATTTTTTATTTTATAAGTATTACGGTTCTGTGTCGCAATCTAGTGAGATCGCAAAGAGTAAATTTGCACAAAGCGGGCTGACTGTATTGGATAATACTTAATGATTGTTCTCTTGTATGAAAATTTATATTCAATGAGGACTTCTGGTATTTAGAACTACAAAAAATGTTTGTACATATTTTTTATTTTCGTTATAACAAGACTTTGGTGCAACGTTAAAATCTTGAGGGACTTTGAAATCTATTTCTGTGAAGCACTATCAAACATTTACTAAATGGTGTAGAGAATATAGTAGAATCTTGAAGAAAAGCTAAGGGATGATTGCTTCCGATACATAATATCCTCAAAAACATCTCGGCCAACATCAGAAATCTTATCATAGTCTGGGTAGGGAATATGCTGACAGCATAACAGGCAGGCTGTATGTGGATGCTTTCATGGCTGAAGACAAGTAGTGACTAGTCATACTTGTCTGAAGAAAAGCTTGAATAAGGGATTGCTTATTAGTATCTTAAATCTTTTGTTTAAGATGTATACATATTATACTTTTTTCTCATGTAACTAGTAAGTTTTTTTTGGGGGAATACTGTAAAAGTATAATTTACCAGTGTGATTGCTGTTCTTGAAGCCATTAATTTATACAAATACATTATGTAAAATTTCCAAAAGTGTAAAATAGCACAACACTTGAATGTTAATTGTCCTTAAGAATAATGTCAAAAGCTAGAAAAGATGATCAGTGAAAGAGTTAGTTAATTACTTCATATTCTGAATCACTTACATTTACCATGCTGTGAACCAAAGCATGAATTTGTATGTCACTTCTTAGAACGAGAATGGGCAAGTCCCACGTCCGCCTCCCCTCGCTCGCGGCCTTCACATGTTGCGCCGCTTCATACCCAAGTAGGGTTGAGGGAAGTTATCAGGTGAGTTTAACATTTTTTGAAAATGTTTGTTCTTGAAAAGTTTAGTGTTATAGTTTAGTACTATAATCAGTTTTATAAATTCTTTATTTTTAGGGAGATATTTACAAAAACAGTACTTCATATATGGACTTCAAATAAAGATTGAAGTTAAGCATATTATTGAAGAACAGCAATCATGCAGTGACCTCTTTTCTCTTTAATTTATTCTCTGAGGGAAAACAGCTTAAGGGTTAAATAAGGAAAGACGTGAATTGTCTGTTCATTATGTTTTATGACTAAAATGCATAGATTTGATGCGATGCATGTTTTAGTTTAATTTTGTGTGAAACAACACACAGTACAGTACTTGTAAATTTTATGACATGTTCAAAGGGGATCATGTATGAAATGTAGGCAATTCCCCAAAATGCTTAATTTTGCTTTTTTCAAAGTTTGCCACCAGTTTCTTTGTGTATTACAAAATGGGTAAACACGTCAGTGATATTGGTTTAAAAGAAAATCTTCCATGATCATTGGTACATTGAACAATACTCCAATGATATAAACCTAGAATTTGATGAAATGAACAAAATTTGAAAGAAATTTTAAGTTGAATCGTCTTGAGTTTTGTGGCATTGACAAATATAGCCCCTGACAGTTTTGTGACATTAACAAATATAGCCCCTGACTTAAGATTCAAGTTAGGTTCATTTCCATTTTGACATAAAAGATGACCTAGGCAGAGAATTGCTTTTATGTACCTATCGTTTATTTATGGGTTACTTTTATTTTAAATACTTATCTTATTTTTGGGCTACTGTTAGATTAATTGTCAGTAGATACTGTATATCCCTGAATTTTTAGTTGAAGTTATGTGAAGTGTAACTTAGCCTTCATGAAAAATTTACATTTGTTTTGATTCATATTGTAAAGTATGGGTTCTACAGTTGGTCATAGTCCAATTTATCTGTCTCGTAGATGTAGACTGTGTTAGTTTAGTGCACTTCTAAGAATCTAATGAATAGTTAATGCTGGATAAGTATTTGTGGAAAAAATACAAAATTTATTAAAGTTACCAGTTCAATTACCAATGTTTGTGCTTTTTTTAAATATTGCATGAACATATAGTACAGTAATATACTCTGATTAGTGACAAGGATTAAATCTATAGTATTTCTGATAATTTCTTTTCTTGATATCAGATAAGGTTTTTTTTTTTTTAATCTTAACCCCATTCAATGTAGATGATGACCTTTTTCAAAGTTAAACACTGGTAATAGTAAACTTGACCTTATACTTACTGTTAGTCAGACCGTACCATCTGTGGGTTTGCTGTTCACAAATTTTAAGTCGTATTTATGGGTAATTAACAGAAGAGGCTTTGATAGAAAAGACAGAGCCATTACATTATTACACAAAGAATTGAAAAATAGAATTTCAATCATAGAATTTATTTTTTATTCGCACCTGATGTTCATATTGCTGCTTCTCTAGAAGCTCGGTTCATTGACATTTACCCATCATCTTTCCTTTAAATGGACTCGTTCCTCTAGCATGATAATGAGACGCCAGCTGTAAATGCCAAGAAGGAAAGAAATGACATGCCTGGGGTTCCTTGTTATTTCATTCTCGAAGACAATATAGAAATATAAAATTTTATTATTAAAATTCCATTTATTTCTATGAGCCTCCCTATGTTCATATTGCCGACTTTCACATATTGCTGTTTGTGATTGGACCTCATGAAGGAAAGAGGTAGTTTTTACTGTAGAGTTGAAATGAAAAAATCTAGACTACTGTTTTAGATTAATCGTAACAAACCGTCTCAATTCAGTTTGAAATATGGGTTCCCAGATTTTCTGATCTTTGAAATCAGGGACTAAAGATTTTTTAAATATCTTATTTCTATTTACCTATTATGTAACACCAACACCATGTAACGAAAACTACTGTTTTTGTAAAATAAGAAAATTATTAATTAATTAAACTCTATAAGACATCGACAGCAGCACCTTTAGCTTCTAGACCCTAGGGCCCAACAATGTGGATAAATAAACCCGGTCTTAAGCTGATGTTTAGCAAATAATGACTTGGTATGCCAGTGATCTGTCAATAAAACTTTCCAAAGAAAGATTTCTGTAAAGAGAGTTACAGCTGTACTTCTAATATCATTGAGGTAGGCAAATTGATGTACAGTATAATGATACCTCCTGATACGAATATATCTGCATACAAAATTTTCGTGATGTGAAATGAGATGTGAAGATACTGTATATTTCATATATGTATAGTATTGTACAGTACTGTATGTATTGTATTGTATTCTCCATTAATTATTGTATTGTTAGATTAACTTCCGTATTCCCTGTGTCATAAGATGCACCTTTTTCCCAGAAAAATTACCCCCAAAATCACCCTGTCTTAACACTAAGAAAAAGTTGAATAGGGGAGTTTGACAACCCTCAAACACCCAACTAATGACATACTAGTATCACACTCACCAGAAATAAAAGATAAACCAACAACTATCATTCGTATGTAATGAATAAATTTTTTATATTGCACCTTGTTTAATTAACTACTGTAGCAAGTTATTTTTTTTTGGTAATCGACCGATGACTCGTCAACCCCCATCTACAAGCAAACATGGCAACTAGTGGTCTCCTAGCAGACGATGCTGTTCCCTATTTGCAGTATTTATCTATTTTCAATATTAATCTTACCCGATGATCATGTAGCTGTCAACTCTGTTGCCCGACAGAAATCTACGGTCGGGATACGCCAGCGATCGCTATACAGGTGGGGGTGTACACAACAGCGCCATCTGTGAGCAGGTACTCAAGTACTTCTTGTCAACAAGAACTCAATTTTTCCTCTGTCGTGCCACCGGCTAGACCTACTTGGATACGCTGTTGATTCTGGAGTTATTGTTCACGATTTGGTGATGTATTTGCTCTAGAGTTTAGCCTTCGCTATTCAGGAAGCTTTATCATTAGCTTAGCAAGCTTTTGGAATTAATTTGATTTAATTATGGTGACGAAGAGAGTATGGACTCTCTTTCACTTTTAAATGGCCGACCCTTCCCTTAGACGGAAGTGTTGGTGTCGAAGAGAGTATAGACTCTCACTTTTTTTTGACCCACCCTTCCCTTAGACGGAAGTGTGTTTAGGTAATTTTGCTTAACAAAGTTATAGATTTATTTTATATCTCTCCGCCTTTTATAGGCCTCTTCGATTAACTTTCCATTTATTATAAACTTATAAAAATTAATTTTTATGTTTGTTTATATGCGACCTTTCCTAATAGTAGGCGGTCCTTACTTGGAACCGAAGTTTATTAACATTGAGCCCGTCATATCGTTTTTCCTGTTAAGAATTTATGCTATTTTAATTTTAATGTTTTTGAAAGAATTTCTTTGATAGTCTCGTACTGTTTTCAAAGTTGAACTAACGTTTTGTTTAGTCTCCGCAGTTGTTGACGTTCAGAACGTTCAACTTGCGCTCTATCGTTACGATAGAGAGAGAGTATTTCACGGTTTCACGTTGCAGTAAGAGTAAACCGATTCTAGCGTTTCGTTCATTCTTTCTTAGCTTAAATGGTTTTAATTCTAATAAAGGAACTTTTTATTTGGGAAACCTTTCAGTTTTTTTCCTTTAACAAATAATATGTTTTAACGATATATATAATTGGGCTCATCTCTCAGGTTCTAAGTCAAGAGAGAGAGAGAGAGAGAGAGAGATAGAGACGGAGGGAGAGAGAGGAGGATAAACGTTTCGTTCAAGCGGGTAACGTTCTCGTTTTTTGCTCTTCTCCCTAGTCGCTATAGGGGAAGAAGGTAAAACGTTTCTAGAGTTTTATTCTTGTTCCCAGGCTTTATGCGGTGAGAGATTTTAAACGTAGTTTATTTGATCTAGTGTTTAGTCTCTTTTCCAGCCACTGAATTCTTTATCTTTATTTATGTTTTTCTGTTACATTGTAATACTGTTTTCGCAATTACTACCTTTTAATGAAGGATAGGGTTGCGTGTTTCAGGTACAAACCACTTAAAGTTTCGAGTTCAGTGAAATAAGTGCAAACAGAAAATCAAAAGTGATAAAGTGATATGCGCAAAGTGTTACAGTGTTGCGTTCGAGGGTTCGTCTGTTCGTGCCAGTTGTTCACCTAGTCCGATACCTCTTACAAGCTCCCAAGCCCAGGGGAGAAGTAATGTCGAAGGACTTATGGGTTCCACAGGCCTTGATCGACGAACAGACGTTTCCCTCTGTGGTTTCGGGTGTATCTACACACGTTGCCGACGTGATCACCCCACCCACACAAAGACGAGAGAGCCCATTTATTCCTCGTCTGCGGAAGAGGTTTCTCGCAGAAACCATGGACCAAATCTTGCAGCTTTTAAGTGCAAGTCGGTCCCTTCCGCGCAAGTCCAACGGCCTAGGTGTAGCCACTGGGTCAGTTCGGACTCGCTGCAGTACGACAACTGCACACCTCCCAAGAGAGGCAAGGTGGTACCGCAACAGGCAGTAACTCCGTCTGTTGCCGCACCAGCTGTTTTAGACCCTCAGTCACAACGGACAGTAGCTCCGTTTGTTGTTGTCTTTCATAGACCCTAGTGGTCCATGCTGCAGACTATACAGTCTCAGCTTGCTCCTTCATGCAGGAGTATCATGCTGGAAGGTTGACAATGCACCTGTTAACCTACAACCCGCCGAGGTTGTGCGCTCAGCAGATACTGCGGCTGCCTGCTCCCACCCTCCACCTGTGAGAGCTCCACCTCCGATGCGCAGTCCACCCTGCCAGACGCATGTTCTTGCTGCACCATCTGCTAACATGCGTGAGCTACCGCATCAGCAGTGGGAAGGTTCTGTAGAGCTGCCGCGTTCCAGCACTATGCGGCATTCTCCGCAGCCCATGCAGCATGCTCTGCATACCTTACAGCATGCTCTGCATACCTTACAGCATGCTCCGCATACCATGCAGCATGCTCTGCATACCTTACAGCATGCTCCGCATACCATGCAGCATGCTCCGCATACCTTACAGCATGCTCCGCATACCATGCAGCATGATCCGCATACCTTACAGCATGCTCCGCATACCATACCGCATGCTCCTCAACCCACCGCAGCCCCTCCCACGCACCAGCACTCTGCTTTTGTTGTTGCCAGCTCCCACAACTCCCACACACAGAGCACTCCGTTGCCGTGCGTGAGCTACCACAAGCTGCCGTGTTTTGACACGGTGTGTCAGCCTCCGCAACACTCTGTGGTTACCGCCACTCGCCAGCAGCAAACTAGTCAGTCAGGAGTTGAGGCTTCCCCACACAGCTTGGTTGTTGCCAGCTCACAGACTGTCAAGCAGTTACATAACGTTGCCTTCTGGTCTGCTACTTATGCACCAGTGCTGTATGTCCTCACGTGCCTGTTGTGGTTGACAGTTCAGTTTTTTGACAGTTCACAGACTGTCTGCAGTTACATAACGTTGCCTTCTGGTCTGCTGCTAATGCACCAGTGCTGCATGTCCTCACGCACCTGTTGTGGTTGACAGTTCAGTTTTTGACAGTTCACAGACTGTCATGCAGTTACATAACGTTGCCTTCTGGTCTGCTGCTAATGCACCAGTGAGACCCTCACTGAGATAACCTAGCTTTTCTCGGATATGGTTCCTGTAGATGAGAAAGTGCTGTTCTCCCTCCTTCTGATATTCCCTTGAGGACTCTGTCATTTGGAGAGGAGCCTTAAGCTGCTTAGCCTCCTATGGACTTTTATTTAAGCATAACATGCTTCCAGGGAGGGTAATGGTTCCGCTTCAGTCGCTAACCCCGTCTGTTGCCACACCTGCTCCCATAGACCTTGGGCTTTGTTGCAAGACATGCAGTCCAACCTTAGTCCTTGATAGAGGATTTTTTACGGAGAAGACCCTTCTTGCCAACGACCTTCCTACCGGTTGGTTGTACGCCCTGTTGACGCTGAGGTATCCTACTCACGTCCGCCAGTTGAGATGGTTCCTCCACCGGTGCGACCCAGTGTGGGTTGCCAGTCGCACGTTGATGTTATGCTACTCTCGGAGGTGGTTGTGGACGTTCAGTGTGTCACTGGGAAGACGTTCAACAACCAGCAGAGGTGACTTGTTGTGACGCAGTGCGGCAACCTCAGCAACCCGATAAGGGGTTGTCTGTACTACCCAGACAGTCTAGACAGTTTCGGGTTGTCGCTGTACTTCCTCGCTTCCCCATGGTTGACAGTTCACAGACTGTGCAGCAGTACCATGATCTTGTGTCCGGCTCCGTCACGCACCCACCAGTGCGACCGGATTCAGCGAGTCAGACGTTGCCCACTCCGTTGCCGTTTCCTCATCAGTTTCGGATGAGGAACCCTCTGATGAGGACATGGCTGAACAAGAAGATCAATCCCCAGCCCTGCTATCCATCCAGAAGATGCTGAAGAAGGAATACGGCCCTGTCAGGCTGTGGATGAGTCTGGTTAGGACACTGTCATCCGTGGTGCATTTGGTGTCACTTGGAAGACTACACCTCCGTCCTCTTCGGTTTCATCTAGCTCTTCACTGGAAAAGGACAAGACGCTAGAAGCGGTCTCGATCCCGGTTTCCGGAAGATAAGTCTGGTCTAACCTGAGGAAAGGACTTTATCAACCTTTTATAGGGTCTTCCCCTGACTGTTCAGACTCCCAACCACGTTCTCTTCTCAGACGCATCGGACGTAGGCTGGGGTGCGACCTTAGGCGGTAGGGAATGCTCGGGATTATGGAACTCGCGTCAAAGGACAATGCATTTTAACTGCAAGAAGCTTCTGGCAGTAAGTCTGACCTGGAAAAGCTTCAGGTCTCTCCTTCAGGACAAAGTAATGGAGGTCAACACGGACAACTCCCTGCTTTGATGTTCATCTCCTAGCAAGGAGGGACCTACTCTCTGACATGGTGCGAGTTCGCTAGTGACCTCTCCTGTTCAACAGGTCTAGACTTTTCACTAGTAACAAATTTCTTCCAAGGCAACTTGAATGTCTTAGCAGTTTGTCTCAGTAGGAAGGGACAATAATTCCAGCATATTGGACCCTCCACAGAGATGTATGCAAGAGACTTTGGGTCACCTGGGGCCATCCAACCATAGATCTCTTCGCAACCTCGATGTCCAAGAGGCTCTCAACAGACCCAGCAGTGGTTCTTTTAGATGCCTTTCTACTAGATTAGTCTCATCTAGATCTATATGCATTCCCTCCGTTCTAGTTTGTCAACAAGGTACTGCAGAAGTTCGCCTCTCACGTTGGGACAAAGTTGACACTAGTTGCTTCCCTCTGGCCCGCGAGAGAATAACTTACCGAGGTACTTCGATGGCTAGTAGACGTTCCCAGAACTCTTCCCCTAAGGGTGGACCTGCTACGTCTGCCACGCGTAAGAAGGTACTCCAAGGCCTCCACGCTCTTCGTCTCACTGCCTTCAGAGTATCGAAAGACTCTCGAGAACTAGAGGTTTTTTTTTCGAAGGAGGCAACCAGAGCGATTGTTAGAGCAAGGGGAACATCCACCCTTAGAGTCTACCAATCGAAGTGGGGAATCTTCCTAAACTGGTGCAAGTCAGTATCCGTATCCTCGACCAGTACCTCTGTAACTCAAATAGCTGACTTCCTCTTATCTGAGAAAAGAGCGATCTCTTTCAGCTCCCACTTTCAAGGGTTACAGAAGCATGTTGGCATCAGTCTTCCGTCACAGAGGCTTAGATCTTTTTAACAATAAAGATCTACAGGACCTCCTTAAGTCTTTTGAGACCACGAAGGAGCGTCGTTTGGTTACACCTGGTTGGAATTTAGACGTGGTTCTAAGATTCCTTATGTTAGACAGGTTCGAACCACTTCAATCAGCCTCCCTGAAAGATCTCACCTTTAAGACTCTTTTCCTGATATGCTTTACCAGCTAAAAGAGTCGGTGAGATTCATGCCTTCAGCAAGAACATCGGATTTTCATCCGAAACGGCTACATGTTCTACATCTTGGTTTTCTAGCCAGACACGAGCTGCCTTCTCGGCCTTGACCAATATCGTTCGTTATTCCAAACTTATCGATATGGTTGGAAAGGAACTAGAAAGAGTATTATGTCCTGTAGAGCTCTTAAGTTCTATTTTAAAAACCTTTATGAGGCCCGTCTGAAGCTTTATGGTGTTCAGTTAAGAATTCATCTTTGCCTATGTCAGAGAATTCTTTATCCTATTATTTTCAGACTGTTAATACGAGAAGCTCATTCCCTTCTGAATGAGGAAGACCAAGCTTGGCTGAAGGTAAGGACACACGAAGTTAGAGCTATCACAACTTCCGTGACCTTTTAATAAAATAGATCTCTGCAAAATATTTTCGACGCAACCTTTTGGAAAAGCTAATCAGTGTTCGCGTCTTTTATCTTTAGAATGTCCAGTCTCTTTACGAGAACTGCTACACTCTGGGACCATTCGTAGCAACGAGTGCAGTAGTGGTGGGGGCTCCACAAACTACAATTCCCTAATTCCAGAACCTTTTTAATCTTTCTCTTGAAATATTTCTGGGTTGTCCGGAAGGCTAAGAAGCCTTCCGCATCCTGGTTGATTTGGCGGGTGGTCAAATTCTTTCTTGAGAAGCGCCTAGATTAGAGGTTGTGATGAGGTCCTTTAGTATGGGTTGCAGCCCTTAATACTTCAGCACCTAGGAGTCGCTCAGCATCCTAAGAGGATCGCTAGGCTCAGTAAGGAAGACGTACTTAAAAAGGCAGAGTAATGGTTCAAGTCGACTTCCTTACCAGGTACTTATTTATTTTATGTTTATTTTGAATAACGGCTAAAATAAGATACGGGATACTTAGCTTCTTTATTAACATGTATGCTGGTCTCCACCCACCACCCTGGGTGTGAATCAGCTACATGATCATCGGGTAAGATTAATATTGAAAAATGTTATTTTCATTAGTAAAATAAATTTTTGAATATACTTATCCGATGATCATGAATTTAAGGACCCGCCCTTCCTCCCCATAGAGAACCAGTGGACCGAGGAGAAAATTGAGTTCTTGTTGACAAGAAGTACTTGAGTACCTGCTCACAGATGGCGCTGTTGTGTACACCCCCACCTGTATAGCGATCGCTGGCGTATCCCGACCGTAGATTTCTGTCGGGCAACAGAGTTGACAGCTACATGATCATCGGGTAAGTATATTCAAAAATTTATTTTACTAATGAAAATAACATTTTTCAAATAATTTTTTAATATTTTGTGATGAGGCAATATTTTGATAACGGTTTTGTAGCCTGAGTATCAAAATAATACAGAGTCAGTTGTTGAATTCAACCTTGGTAAAAACATCTCACTGTTAGTCGAGTTACTTGAGTACAGTGTTACTAAGTAAGAAGCAAAGTAACGAGACCTAGAGTCTCATACATTAGCAAAGAATTCCCCCTAGAGAAATTTCTAGACGACTTTGATCAATAATTATTTTTGAGTGAAAATGTGTAGGGTATTTGAGAAGTGTGGGAAATATTCCTGGAATTTTACTTCTTTACCAAAAGTTGATCAAGAACATTTGGCAGCACTGCATTCATGTAAACAACACTTGAAACTCCAAACACAAAACGTATAGTTGTGGTGGCAACTAGGACAGGTTTAGTGGTTTCTTATATGAAAATGTAATAAAATTGGGATGAGCGGTGAGCAGCTAATTAATATTAACTAAAAAATTTCATAACACAACCAAAATATAAAAATTTACTGTGCATCACAAAAATCACACCGACTAGGAATTGCTGCTAGGATAGTTTGTAAAATCCTTGAATTTTTTTTTTTCTCCAAAAATCTACTTTGCTAATTTAAGGGTGTCTCATCACTTGTAGCGTCTTATGACATGGGAAATACGGTACTTAATATACAGGTATTAACAGTTAGGTTAGGTACATTGCATGATTCAAATCTATTTGGCTGTACATTATTTCATTGTGGTTATACTATAGCTTTACAGAATTATATGGAGTTGGTGGAAGGTTGTTGCAAGCAGTGAATTTTGTTGTTTGCGGATGATACTGTACGGGTTGCAGACGCGGAAGAGAAGCTTGGCCGATTATTGACAGAATTTGGAAGTTTGTGTGAGAGAGGGAAGTTGAGAGATAATGTGGGTAAGAGTAAGGTAATGAGATGTAGGAGAAGGGAGGGTGGTGCGAGGTTGAATGTCATGTTAAATGGAGAGTTACTTGAGGAGGTGGATCAGTTTAAGTACTTGGCGTCTGTTGTTGCAGCAAATGGTGGAGTGGAAGCAGATGTGCGTCAGAGAGTGAATGAAGGATGCAAAGTGTTGGGGGAAGTTAAGGGAGTAGTAAAAAATAGAGTTTTGGGCATGAACGTAAAGAGAGTTCTGTATGAGAAAGTGATTGTACCTACTGTGATGTATGGATCGGAGTTGTGGGGAATGAAAGTGACGGGGAGACAGAAATTGAATGTGTTTGAGATGAAGTGTCTAAGGAGTATGGCTGATGTATCTCGAGTAGATAGGGTTAGGAACGAAGTAGTGAGGGTGAGAAGGGGTGTAAGAAATGAGTTAGCAGCTAGAGTGGATATGAATGTGTTGAGGTGGTATGGCCATGTTGAGAGAATGGAAAATGGCTGTCTGCTAAAGAAGGTGATGAATGCAAGAGTTGATGGGAGAAGTACAAGAGGAAGGCCAAGGTTTGGGTGGATGGATGGAGTGAAGGAAGCTCTGGGTGATAGGAGGATAGATGTGAGAGAGGCAAGAGAGCGTGCTAGAAATAGGAATGAATGGCAAGCGATTGTGACGCAGTTCCGGTAGGCCCTGCTGCTTCCTCCGGTGCCTTGGATGACCACGGAGGTTGCAGCAGTAGGGGATTCAGCATCATGAAGCTTCATCTGTGGTGGATAATGTGGGAGGGTGGGCTGTGCCACCCTGGCAGTAGCAGCTGAACTCGGTTGAGTCCCTTGTCAGGCTGGGAGGAACATAGAGAGGAGACTTCCCCTTTTTTGTTTCATTTGTTTTGATGTCGGCTACCCCCCAAAATTGGGGGAAGTGCCTTGGTATATGTATGTATGTATGATTTAATGTGGTGTTTTTTTTTTTTTTTTTTGTAGGGTTTGAAACTAATTAGGTGATTTACATGTAAAACGTGACCCGTAATATGAAATTATCACGAAACGAAAGCCACTCCAGAACAAAAATTTCGTATTGTGAGGCATTACTGTATGAAGGTTTGCAAAATGATTAGGGTATCCTTAGTAATAATGGGATAAGAGTTTATACTCCCATAAAAAGGGATGAAAGAAGCATTTAATAATTACAAAACTCTTATCTTATATATCTTAAAAAGAAAGTACAGTACTGTACAGTATGTTTAAACAGTAATCATTTACTTATTGTATCTATATTTGCAAATGGATAACTTTTACAACACTTTAAACAGAAGCTGAAATAACAAACGAGCATCTGGCGTGTCGCTTTGCTTATTCCCATTTACCACTAAAGTATCTCATTACTTTATTGGAGGCATGTTTATTGAAAGTAAAAAAGATGGGTATTTTTTTACTGGTAAATTATGATAAACCTAGCTTCTAGAGAAGAAGCAATATGAATATCGGGATGTTCATAAAGATAATTCAATTACAGTATACTGTATAATTGTCATTTTTAACTACTCTCCCCTGCTATGTAAATGAATATGCAGTTCTGTTTAGTCTTGTATAAAACTATTTACTGTAGCTTTATAAGATAAAATACAACACACATTTATATAGAGGGAAGAATAAGTTGAGATTCATACTGTTACAGAGGTGAATTTTTAACCCATTGTGTAGAAATATCTTTGTCTTTTAAATTTCCTGTTATATAATGGCGAATAGCGTAATTTAATGTCGTTTGTGTTTTATATCTATGAATATTTATTTTTTTCTGTCAAGGCTGAGATAAAAAAATCTAGTTTAAGAAAGTGGAGCTTTTGAAATGGTGTCTTGTATAATGTATGGCATCACTGGTATTTCTTTCACTTTCAGTTAATTTTCCTCAATACTAAAATTATAGTAGAGAGAATAGATTTAAGAGTCTCTCTCTCTCTCTCTCTCTCTCTCTCTCTCTCTCTCTCTCTCTCTCTCTCTCTCATATATATTTAGTGTTCATATGTATTTATAAAGTAAGATTTTTATTTGGTTAATCTATTGTTTTATTCAAGTAATTGGCCCGTATGTTGGGTGCAGTTTACCCAAATAATGTGCAGACAGGTAAAGTTTAACATAAAAACTGGAATAAGAAAAATTTCATACAAATTCATCTTTTGAAATCTTATGGTAGTTATTTGAAATTTAGAACCATTTTATTGTAAATTTTCTTATTTTCAATTTTTTTTCTTTCCGCAGATGACCACAATGCCTGGTTTACCCACTCGGCCTTGTATATATGACATTGACCTCAACCTAGAAACGGAAGAAGTTCAGGGACTATTTTGAGCTGACAACGACGTTGGTTCTCTAGAAGTTTTCCTCAATTTCTGATCCACATGTTATAATAATTAAAGTTGAAAGGTGAAATTCCTTTTTTTGATAAGTATATATTTGAAGTATTGTAGTACAGTAGTTTGTTGGGCATTTAGAATTTAATTTTATTCATTGTTCTGTGTGTGTAGATGAAAAAAAAATTAAAGCGTAAATTTAGACTTTTTAAAGAAAATGTGTGATAAATCATTGCTCAATATCAACAGAATATTTTTATAATGTTATTTTTGTAATTGTCGCTGGATTAAATCTGTTTACGTTATAAGCATTTTATTTGCAACATGCTTACTGTATATGGTGATTTTAACCATTTTTATTTGCAACATATCTTATTTAGTGATTTTAGATAACTAAAGTTTACTATGATTTACATATGAAAAGAGGTGTAAGTTAATGCTTTTGCCAATATATTATTTGTCTTTAGAATGCCAATATATTATTTGTCTTTAGAACTTAGATTAGTCACCTTAAGTTTGGGACCTGTGGTAAAACTATTGAGCTGCTGGTTGTTAATTTCTTCTGTATTAGAATTTTCCCTTGGTGCTCTGAATCTTGGGAGCCTTTTTTAAGATGCACAGAATAATTTCATACATAAGCATAATTGCCTGAGTATTTCTTTTAATCTTGTGTTCAGAGTGAAGTTGAGAGCTGTATTGACTCTTCTCCAAGATCTGATAGACCAGGGGTGTTGCAACCATATATTTTCTTATTCCAAAGTTCATTCCAAGACATGGTTATTAGCAAGAAAAGTTTAAGCATTACTATACAATTTACCATATGGGCTTCACTAGATTCTGCAGAGAAGAGAATACTTTGCCAGATTAAAGTAGCGTACACTGTACAGTATTCCGTGTTCTCAGAAATGAGTCTATGCTGTGACAGGATACTGTTCCTTCCTCTTTATAAGTGTGTTGGGCATTCAAGTTTATTCCTTAGTAGGACTTCTGTATTTTAGTTTGTTCTTTGTACTACCTACTATTTATTCCAAGTATAATTTTGCAACTGACCATGTGATAAATGTAACTGCTAGAGAGTTGATGGGACCTTTGACTAGCCAGATAGTACTATATTAGATTCCTCTGGTTACGGCTCATTTTTCCTTTGCCTTCACATACACTGAATAGTTTTATCTATTCTTTACGCATACTCCACTTTCCTCATACACCTGACAACATTTAATATAACCAAAAATTTCTTCACTGAGGGGGTTAATTACTGCACTGTAATTTTTCAGCAGCTACTTTCCACTAGGTAATTATAGAAGGGCACTTTAAAATCAAAACATGTTCTCTTTTCCTGAGTAGTGCCATAGCCTCTGTACCATGGTCTTCCACTTTCTTGGGTTAGTTCTCTTGCTTGAGGGTACACTCAGGCACACGAATTCTATCCGTTTCCTTTCCTCACTGAACTATTTTCTCTGTTGTAGCCCTTGGACTTATAGCATCCTGCTTTTCCAACTTGAGTTGTAGATTACCTAGTAATAATAATAATAATACATAGTTTTCAATATTAATCTTACCCGATGATCATGTAGCTGTCAACTCCGTTGCCCGACAGAAATCTACGGACGGGATACGCCAGCGATCGCTATACAAGAGGGGGGTGTACTCACCAGCGCCATCTGTGGTCAGGTACTCCAGTACTTCTTGTCAACACCACCTCAATTTTTCCTCTGTCGTGCCGCCGGCAAGACCTACATGGATACGCTGTTGATTTTGGAGTCTTTGTTCACGGTTTTGGTGAAGTATTTGCTCTAAAATTTAGCCTTCGCTGTACAGGAAGCTTTTCCCTTAGCTTAGATAGCTTTTGGAATTAAATTGATTTATTGGTTAACGATCTTTGCTTTACTTTGGAATTCCCCCTTGACTGTTCTCTAAATTCAAGATGTCCGACCACTCTCAAGCTCCTAAAATTAGGCGATGTAGTGTTAGGACTTGTAATAGGCGTCTTCCGAAGGCCTCTGTTGATCCTCACACCGTTTGTTCCGACTGTAGGGGAAAATCCTGTCAGTTGGAAGATCGATGTGGGGAATGTGCTGGGCTTTCGGAATTCGATTTTAATGAATTCCTCAAATATACGACTAGGTTAGAGAGGGAGAGAGTTAGGAGGAGTTCTTCTCGCTCTTTGGTTTATTCCTCCCCCCATGACCATCAACCTTTTCCTTCCCCTGTGGTGGTGACCCCCGAACCTGCTACGAGTGCTCAGCCTGATATGACGGATATGTTGCGTGCCATTCAGGCTCTTGGTGATAAGGTGGAGTCTTTAGTTAGTGACCACAATCTTCTCTTGGCAGATGTCAAGGAACTTAAAGTGAAAAGTGCAGTGGGAAGTGTTAGTGCCAGTGCTGTGCCTAGTGTCAGTGTCAGTGTTGCGCATGAGGATACTTCTGTGCGTGCCAGTCGTCCTCCCAGTCCGGGACCTCTTGCAAGCTCCCAAGCCCAGGGGAGAAGCAAAGTCGAAGGGCAAAAGGGTTCGGCAGGCCTTGATCGGCGCACAGTTGTATCCTCAGTGGTTGCGGGCGTATCTGATAGAGATCGTCACTTCCACTCCCAGACGATTGAGCCCTTAAATTCCTCGTCTGCGGAAGAAGTTTCCAGGAAGAAACGGTGGACCCAGGTCTCTAGGCCTCTCAAACGTAAGGTCCCATCCGAGCTAGTCCAACGGCCCAGGTGTAGCCACTGGGCCAGTTCGGACTCGCCGCAGTCATCTGATGACTGCACACCTCCTAAGAGAGGTAAAGCGGTGCCTCAACAGGCCTCTGCTCCAACTTCTGTGGACCCCAAGTTGTCTGTGCTGCAGACTATGCAGTCTCAGCTTGCGGCTTTGATGCAGGAGTATCAGGCAGAGAAGGTTAGCACACCTCCTCCTGCGAGCGCTCCTCCACCTCTGCGCAGTCCTCCCTGCCAGACGTATGTTCTTGAGGCTCCTCCTGCTTCCATGCGTGAGCTGCCGCATTGGGAGTTGCCAGGTTCCAGCGCTATGCAGCAACCTCCTCTACCCTTGAGGCAGGAACCTCTTGCTATGAGGCAACCTCCTCAACCCTTGAGGCAGGAGCCTCATGCTATGCGGCAACCTCCTCTACCCATGAGGCAGGAGCCTCATGCTATGCGGCAACCTCCTCTACCCATGAGGCAGCAGCCTCATGCTATGCGGCAACCTCCTCAACCCTTGAGGCAGGAGCCTCACTCTGCGCAGCAACCTCCTCAACCCTTGAGGCAGGCGCAACCCTTGAGGCAGGAGCCTCATGCTATGAGGCAGCCTCCTCAACGCATGCAGCACGAGCCTCTTACCATTCAGCAGCCGCATTCTTCGCAGCATGAGCCTCTTCCCATACAGCATGAGCCGCATACCATGCAGCATGAGCCTCATGCCTTACAGCATTCGCTTCTGACCACGCTTGCTCCTCAGACCACCGCAGAACCTCTCTCACACCAGCCTCATGACTTTGTCATTGCCAGCTCTCAGTCTCTTCAGCAGAGGCATGATGATGGATCCGCAAGTGCGCATGCACCCGTTCTGCAGGATTCAGCCATTCAGCATACCGCTCTACCGTTACCTCTTGCTACTCAACTCTCAGGCGATGAGGTTTCTGAGGATGAAGCTGCTCACCTGGATGATCCTACTTCTGATGTGGAGGGACACAAGCCTTCGCCTCCTTCCTTAGACTTTCGTAAGGTCCTGGCTCTGTTCAGAGAGTTATACCCTGAACACTTCGTTTCTGCAACCCCTCGTTCTCCTCCATCCGAGTTTTCTCTAGGCATGCAGCCTATTACGTCTGCCTACACCAAGCTTGTCCTCGCCAGATCATCAAAGAGAGCTTTGAGGATTTTAGGGGATTGGTTGCAGTCCAAGCAGCAACTGGGAAG
Source organism: Palaemon carinicauda (assembly GCF_036898095.1). Classification (NCBI taxonomy): domain Eukaryota; kingdom Metazoa; phylum Arthropoda; class Malacostraca; order Decapoda; family Palaemonidae; genus Palaemon; species Palaemon carinicauda. The sequence continues at coordinate 38,027,218 of NC_090764.1, forward strand.
GACCTCTTTTGTGTTTCCTCCTCCTAAGCTGGCTTCTAAGTCGGGCGTCTGGTATGCCACGGGAGAGGAACCTGGCTTGGGGGTTCCTGCCTCTGCCCAGGCCGACTTCTCAAGTTTGGTTGACTCTCCCCGCAGGTCGGCTATGAGACGCTCGAAGGTCTGCTGGACTTTTTCTGATCTGGACCACTTGATGAAGGGAGTCTTTCACGCCTTCGAAATTTTTAACTTCCTCGATTGGTGCCTGGGGGCCCTAAGCAGGAAGACTGCCCCTTCTGACAAAGACTCGGCCATGCTGATCATGTCCTGTATGGACAAAGCAATTCGCGATGGTTCTGGCGAACTTGCGTCTGTTTATGTCTCAGGAGTCCTCAAGAAAAGGGAACTTCTATGCTCCTTCTTATCGACTGGTATCACCCCTTGCCAGAGGTCACAGTTGCTGTTTGCTCCTCTCTCCAAGTTCCTGTTTCCGGAGGAGTTAATCAAGGAGATGGCTGCGGCTCTTATCCAGAAAGATACGCATGACCTCATGGCCTCTTCAGCACGTAAGGCTAAAACCTTACCTTCCGTGCCGAGATCTTACCGCACCCCTGTGGCTGATACACCTGCTACCAGATTCATTCCGCCCTTTCGTGGCAGAGCCCCCAGTAGAGGAAGTACCCGGGGAGACAGTCACCGGGGCAAGTCCAAGAAAGGTGCCAAGTCCACGAAAAGCAAGCTTTGACTTCCTTCCTCTCCAGACAGCTGTAGGAGCCAGACTCAAGACCTTCTGGCAAGCCTGGGAGAGCAGAGGTGCAGACGCTCAGTCTGTCAAGTGGCTAAGGGAGGGTTACAGAATTCCGTTCTGCCGCAATCCCCCTCTGACCACATCTCCCATCAAACTCTCTCCCAACTACAAGGAGAAGGACAAGAGGCTAGCGTTACATCAAGAGGTGTCGCTCCTGTTACAGAAGGAGGCAGTGGTGATAGTCCGGGACCATCAATCCCCGGGCTTTTACAACCGTCTCTTCCTGGTGGCCAAGAAGACAGGAGGTTGGAGACCGGTGCTGGACGTCAGTGCGCTCAATGCTTATGTCACCAAGCAGACGTTCACAATGGAGACGACGAAGTCGGTCCTAGCAGCGGTCAGGCAGGAGGACTGGATGGTCTCGTTAGATCTGAAAGACGCCTACTTTCACGTTCCCATCCATCCAGACTCCCAACCTTTTCTGAGATTCGTCTTTGGAGAGGTTGTGTACCAGTTCCAAGCCCTGTGCTTTGGCCTGACCACGGCACCTCTTGTGTTTACGCGACTGATGAGGAATATTGCGAAATTCCTTCACTTGGCAGACATCAGAGCCTCCCTTTATTTAGACGACTGGCTTTTAAGAGCTCCCACAAGTCGTCGCTGTCTGGAGAGTCTCAGATGGACGTTGGATTTGACCAAGGAACTGGGCCTCTTGGTCAATTTAGAGAAGTCCCAGCTCGTTCCTTCCCAAACCATCGTTTACCTGGGGATGGAGATTCAGAGTCGAGCTTTTCGGGCTTTTCCGTCGGCCCCAAGAATCAACCAAGCCCTGGAGTGCATCCTGAGCATGCTGAGGAGGAACCGATGCTCGGTGAGGCAGTGGATGAGTCTAACAGGGACTCTTTCATCGCTAGCCCTGTTCATCGAGTTAGGGAGACTCCACCTCCGCCCCCTTCAGTACCATCTGGCAGCTCACTGGAACAAGGATATGACGCTCGAGACGGTCTCTATTCCTGTTTCCAAAGAGATGAGGGCTACTCTAACGTGGTGGAAGAACAGCATTCTTCTCAAGGAGGGTCTCTCGTTAGCTGTTCAGACCCCCGACCTTCATCTCTACTCAGACGCATCAGACTCGGGCTGGGGCGCGACATTGGACGGACAGGAATGCTCGGGGACATGGAACAAGGAACAGGAAACGCTTCACATCAATTGCAAGGAGTTGTTGGCAGTTCATCTGGCCTTAATGAACTTCAAGTCCCTCCTGCTAAACAAGGTGGTGGAGGTGAACTCCGACAACACCACAGCCTTGGCGTACATCTCCAAGCAGGGAGGGACTCATTCGAGGAAGCTGTTCGAGATCGCAAGGGACCTCCTCATTTGGTCAAAAAGTCGAAAGCTCACGCTAGTAACGAGGTTCATTCAGGGCGATATGAATGTTACGGCAGATCGCCTCAGCCGGAAGGGTCAAGTCATCCCCACAGAGTGGACCCTTCACAAGAACGTGTGCAACAGACTTTGGACCCTGTGGGGTCAGCCAACTATAGATCTGTTCGCTACCTCGATGACCAAGAGGCTCCCATTGTACTGTTCCCCGATTCCAGACCCGGCAGCAGTTCACGTGGATGCCTTTCTGCTGGACTGGTCCCACCTCGACCTGTATGCATTCCCGCCGTTCAAGATCATCAACAGGGTTCTTCAGAAGTTCGTCTCTCACGAAGGGACACGACTGACGTTGGTTGCTCCCCTTTGGCCTGCAAGAGAATGGTTCACAGAGGTACTGCAATGGCTGGTCGACGTTCCCAGGACTCTCCCTCTAAGAGTGGACCTTCTGCGTCAACCTCACGTAAAGAAGGTACACCCAAGCCTCCACGCTCTTCGTCTGACTGCCTTCAGACTATCGAAAGACTCTCAAGAGCTAGAGGCTTTTCGAAGGAGGCAGCCAGAGCGATTGCCAGAGCAAGGAGGATATCCACTCGCAGAGTCTATCAATCTAAGTGGGAAGTCTTCCGAAGCTGGTGCAGAGCCAATGCAGTTTCCTCTACCAGTACCACTGTAACCCAAGTTGCTGACTTCCTGTTGCATCTTAGGAATGTTAGATCTCTATCAGCTTCTACGATCAAGGGGTACAGAAGTATGTTGGCAGCGGTTTTCCGCCACAGAGGCTTGGATCTTTCCACCAACAAAGATCTTCAGGACATCCTTAGGTCTTTTGAGACCTCTAAAGAACGTCGGTTGTCCACTCCAGGCTGGAATCTAGACGTAGTCCTAAGGTTCCTTATGTCATCAAGATTTGAACCTCTCCAGTCAGCCTCTTTCAAGGACCTCACTCTAAAAACTCTTTTCCTCGTCTGCCTTGCAACAGCCAAAAGAGTAAGTGAGATTCACGCCTTCAGCAGGAACATAGGTTTCACATCTGAAACGGCTACATGTTCCTTACAGCTCGGTTTTTTGGCTAAAAACGAGCTTCCTTCGCGTCCTTAGCCTAAATCGTTCGAAATACCTAGCCTTAACAACATGGTGGGTAACGAACAGGAGAGAGTACTTTGCCCTGTCAGAGCTCTTAAGTACTATCTTAAAAGGTCAAAACCCTTGCGAGGACAATCGGAGGCCTTATGGTGTGCTATTAAGAAACCTTCACTGCCTATGTCTAAGAACGCAGTTTCTTACTACATAAGGCTTCTGATTAGAGAAGCTCATTCTCATATGAAGGAAGAAGACCTTGCTTTGCTGAAGGTAAGGACACATGAAGTGAGAGCTGTGGCTACTTCAGTGGCCTTCAAACAGAACCGTTCTCTGCAGAGTGTTATGGATGCAACCTATTGGAGGAGCAAGTCAGTGTTTGCATCATTCTATCTCAAAGATGTCCAGTCTCTTTACGAGAACTTCTACACCCTGGGACCATTCGTAGCAGCGAGTGCAGTAGTAGGTGAGGGCTCAGCCACTACATTCCCATAATCCCATAACCTTTTTAACCTTTCTCTTGAATGCTTTTATTGTTGTTTTGGGTTGTACGGTAGGCTAAGAAGCCTTCCGCATCCTAGTTGATTTGGCGGGTGGTCAATTCTTTCTTGAGAAGCGCCTAGGTTAGAGGTTGTGATGAGGTCCTTTAGTATGGGTTGCAGCCCTTTATACTTCAGCACCTAAGAGTCGTTCAGCCTCCTAAGAGGACCGCTGCGCTCAGTAAGGAAGACGTACTTATTAAAGGCAGAGTAATGGTTCAAGTCGACTTCCTTACCAGGTACTTATCGTTTTATTTGTTATTTTGAATAACTGATAAAAATGAAATACGGGATACTTAGCTTCTTGATTAACATGTATACTGGTTTTCACCCACCTCCCTGGGTGTGAATCAGCTAAATGATCATCGGGTAAGATTAATATTGAAAAATGTTATTTTCATTAGTAAAATAAATTTTTGAATATACTTACCCGATGATCATGATTTAATTGACCCACCCTTCCTCCCCATAGAGAACCAGTGGACCGAGGGAAAAATTGAGGTGGTGTTGACAAGAAGTACTGGAGTACCTGACCACAGATGGCGCTGGTGAGTACACCCCCCTCTTGTATAGCGATCGCTGGCGTATCCTGTCCGTAGATTTCTGTCGGGCAACGGAGTTGACAGCTACATGATCATCGGGTAAGTATATTCAAAAATTTATTTTACTAATGAAAATAACATTTTTACTCAAGAGGATGCCGTATGTGCTATGAAAATATTTTTTTTTTTTAAATCCTGTGATTGGAACCTTTATTAAATTTAACTATAAAAATATTAGGTATGGATTCAATTATTTCATTTTAAACTTTTAACCGTAAGCAGTTTGTGGTAATTTGGTAAAAAAATTTCTCTTTTGGTCTATCAACTTTACTTGATCCAAAAATATGAAGACACTGCTTGGTAATAGTTTTCACAGCATGAGTAAATGTAGGAATATTTTCACTTTTATATTTAAATGTTAAGAAATTAAAATACTTTTTTGCACTAAAATGAATTTATTGAATAGCTAGAAAATATCTCAAATAAAACAGTGAACTCGTGAAAAATTAGTAGCAAGTAAGGAAATATGTGATATACAAGTAAGGAAATATGTGATATACAAGTAAGGAAATATGTGATATATATCAAGTGACTTCAAATATTTGAAAAAAATTTGTCCATATTGATATAATATTTTGTTTATGAATGATTGGTATATGACTAATAAACCTTTTTTTGTAAAATATTATCTAGCTAATTACAGTAGGAAAGAGGAGTATGATATTTATTCATTCATATCATGAATGTGAAATCAGCAGCTCTTTTACAGGGTATGCCAAACATGAATGCTTTTCTAAAAAGGATGTTGGTGAATGAGATAAATGAGTAACTGGTTGTAGTTAAATTTTGGTAAGCTTCATATTATCCTTTATTTGGAATTTTTCTGATTACCCAGTTTTATAAATTATTTGTCATGACTACACCATCTGCATTTTAAGATATAAATGGCACTATTGGTATTGAAACCTCTTGCTTTATGTTCCTCAGATTATTTTGAATTCCTATGTTTTCACAGAGTGAGAAGGGAAACATCAAGCCGAATGTTAGTTTACAGGACCTAAGCAAGTTTCTAGTTTCCAGAGACTATGGGGTTGACATGAATTTGGAAGGATGTCATAATAGATAAGGTTAGGAAAACTTTAAAAGCACTTTTATGAGTTCCCACTTCGAGGAAAGGCTTTTAATCAGATCCTCTCCTTATCATCATCACATGAAAGAAGACCTTAAATTACATGTTCTTACGCATATACAAACCCGAGTCCATTGAAATAGGGAATGTCTTCAGTAAAGCTGGAACAGCCATTAAAATTGTAATAGAGGTAGTTAACGACATGTAGTGAATGTGGCTTGTATCCCCGCCCACTCAACGTCGCACATCACCTTTGTCTTCGGCCGCAACGAGTACAGTCAGCCCTTTATATTCGTGTGGATTAGGTAACAAAGACCACCACAAAGATAAAAAGAACCACAAATCAATGGTTCCTTAGGGTCAGTAAACTCAAAGCTGCCCTAACCAACTAGCCACTGCCTACATGTGATAGACTAATACCGTAAATAACACATTACTGTACATTATTTCGCATAGTCCACTAACTCTAATGCAGGTTTAATTATGATAATTGTACAATAAATTACTGTACAAATCCCTATTTTTACATTCTTTTCTTAATGAACTCCTAAATCATCTATGGTGCTCATAAACCAAAACTCGATACGTTCTAAACATCCATAATTACACATCATCATCATCATCTCCTACGCCTATTGACGCAAAGGCTTCGGTTAGATTTCGGCAATTGTCTCTATCTTGAGCTTTTAAATTGATACTGCTCCATTCATCATCTACTTCATGCTTCATAGTCCTCAGCCATGAAGGCCTGGGTCTTCCAACTCTTCTAGTGCCTTGTGGAGCCCAGTTGAAAGTTTGGTGAACCAATCTCTCTTGGGGAGTGAAAAGAGCATGACCAAACCATTTCCATCTGCCCCTCACCATTATCTCATCCACATAGGGCACTCGAGTAATCTCTTATCTTTCTTTTTATTTATAATCCTGTCCTGCCATTTAACTCCCAATATTCTTCTGAGGGCTTTTTTCAAAATTCTACAAAATGTTTGATATTGTTTCATTGTCATACCATGACTCGTGTACATATAGTAACACCGATCTCACTAAACTGATATGTAGCCTGATATTTATGTGTAATTTCAGGCGATTTGATTTCCAAATTTCATTTAACCTGGTCATTGTCTGATTTGCTTTTTTCAATCTTTCATTAAACTCCAATTCTAAAGACCCTGTATTAGAGATCATAGTTCCTAAATATTTAAATGATTCTACCTCACTAATCTTTCTCCTTCCAATAATATTTCATTTCCCATTGCATAATCCGTTATCATCATCTCGTGTCTTTCTTCTATTTATCTTGAGCCTAACCTCCTGTGATATTTCCTGCATTCTGGTAAGCAAGCATTGCAAATCCTGTGGTTTTCTGCTAATAAGGACAGCGACATCAGCATACTCTTAGTCAGCTAATATATTATTAACAATCCAGTCTAATCCTTCTCCACCATCTCCAACTGATCTATGCATTACAAAATCCATGAGGAGGATAAACAACATAGGTGACAACACATTCCCTTGGAGTACTCCACTGTTCTCTTGAAATTCATTTGATAGGACTCCACTAACATTAACTTTGCACTTACTATGCTCATGAACAGACTTAATCAAATTCACATATTTAAGAACTCCATAATAACGCAGTACTCGCCACAAAATTGGCCGGTGCACACTATCAAAGGCTTTTTCATAGTCCACAAATGCCATCAAAAGTGGATTCCTATATTCTACACATTGCTGTACAACATGTCTCAAAATGAAAATTTGATCGATACAACTTCTACCTTTTCTAAATCCCGCTTGTTCATCTCTGCCTTATGCCCAAGCACAGATGGAATATCGAGGAATGTTGTTAGACACGACAAAGAGAAGAGTCTTCCCGTCCGACATTCGGGTTACAAGACTCGGAAGAGTAGCACACCCTTTTCTATGCCATCATTATATTTTAGCACATAAGTAGCAGCAGTTACTGGGTCATCTGTCATAATTTAGAGAAACACTTTCCTTACAGCTGTCTACATTAACGACACACAGCCTACTCCATCAATTAGTTCCTGTGGAATAGGAACTGAAGACAGTGTAGATTGGTGGCTTAGAAATTAATCTCTTGAAAGGAACTCCTACAGTGTTTCTTCCCCCCGAGAGTTGCTATTTTTTTCGGATGGTTCAAAAGAAGGTCTGGTCCCATATGAACCAATTCGTCAGAGGCCACTAGTCACAGGAAAAGAGCCTGGACATCATTCTATTGAAAGTGGAAAATTCTTTCTTGGCACAACAGTCATTCCAGCAGGACCTGATAGAGCATTCAGTGGTATTCGTCAACAAGCAAGGAGATACCAATTAACAGCACCTCTGTGAGTTAGTGAGGATGCTAGCTCACAATGGGCTCTGAACAATGCAGTCGAGTTGTTAGCAACTCATTCCCAGCTTAAGTAATGTTTATCACCAACATCCTGAGTCGATAGGGACAAGTTTTTGGATCTGAGTGGTCCCCTCATCCACGAGTGATAAGAAGCCTCTCGACTTGGTATGGTCCCCAACGATAAGACTCTTTGTGACGAGAGACTACTTGAAAGCTCCTGATTAACTGCTCACCATTTCTGGGTCAAGCAGTAGCATTTGAGATGTTTTAATTCTCATTCTGTTTAGAGATACTGAGCAAGATTAATGACAACTGCATCCTAGACTTTACCCTTGTTGTCTATTTTATTGTAATATTCATGGACTACATGGCAATATTAGAGATTTTACAGTTGCACCCCGACAGTATGATATTCTGTTATGCTCAGAAACTTTGGTTTCTCATATGTCTTACTCAATTTGAGATGCTTATTCCAGGTTTTAAAAAGCCAATAATTTTGAAATGGAATGCCATTCCTTGGGCAAGGAGTAAAGTGGTTTATATTAGGATTGAATACCCTACTTCTCATAAGTCCTGCAATGAATGTGGATGACACGTGATTCTGATGAAAGCACAATCATTCTTTGTTCCGTAACTGAAATACAAACCACGCTATTTACATAGGGTAATTACTTCGGTGTAGCTGAAATGACGAGCCATTAGAATTTTAACGAGGGTTTACTACCCCACCGCTAGTTAGCGGGGGGTAGGGAGGGGTAGCTTGCTACCCCCTCTCACACACACGAGTGAATACTTCACTTTGCTTTTGGCTCGGGTGATGAACAGACGGGTCTGCTCTCACCCTCTCTTGACTGACATTAATCTATTTTTGCTTTCTCTTTTTCTACAGTGTGTGTGAATTTGGCCTCTATTAATTAATAATGCGTACGTGTCCTGGATTACCTGACCGCCCTTGTGGGACTTTTATGTCGGCGGTCGACACTGATCCTCACACCTTGTGTCCTCATTGTAGGGGCCAACAGTGTGATAGTGGTAATGTATGCATTGAGTGTAGGGAGTGGTCTTCCTCCCAGTGGGAGAGGTTTGCCCGGCGCCGGAAGAAAAAGTCCAAAAGGGATATTTCTTCTTCAAAGGCTTCTTTGAAGAGAGAAAATTCCAAGGCTGCTTCTTCCGTAGCCCATTCCTCCTCCAAAGCTCCCACTCGATCGGTCTCTTCCAAGAGGCCGGCGAGTGGTAGCGTAGGCCGTAATTCTGTTGACCGATCCCGGGGTGCGGGAGAGGTAGTTGCCTCCCATAGCGAGGCAGCTCCCCTCCTCCCCCGGAGGAGGATATTGATATTAATTTGTCTATGAATAACAATGATTTGTTACAGCTTTGGGCTTCCTTGGGGCTTCAGGGTTCGCCCTCCAGGGAAGCCCTGTTTGACATGATCTAATTGGGAGCAGCTGTTAAGCAATCGCCAACGATAGCAGACATAGATCCTCTGTCTATCGTTGACGTTGTTGTAACGGAGGCCTCCGGTGTGTCTGATCAAACTCCTGCTCCTGTTGTTGCAGAGGTAGCTGAAGGCTTAGCTTCCCCCTCTGAACATCCTGCGAAGGGGGAACTTAGTCCTACGGTCTCTCCTGCTAGTGATTCTCCCCCTCGGGGGAGTTCACTTACAGAGACTCCTCTGCGGAGGCCTTACGATGGTCAGCTTGCTGATCCCACGGCCCCAAGAGGGCGTATAAGGCGGAAGGCTCGTCCTCCCCTTCGCCGTAGAGGCCTTCCTTCTCCTCACAAGGAAGTTAGGAGGCGCCTCTTGGCTCGTCATCCCCGCAGTCCTCTGCGGAGGAGAGACACCGTTCACCGTTCCCGCCAGCTACCACCTTAGACCTCTCCGGAGATCGTTCGCGATCCCCTTCGGAGGAAGGTCGTCCTTCGGGACCCTGTGACCTGTCACCCTCCAGACCTGCTGACCTGCCGTCACCCTTCAAGGCTGCTGATGCGCTACATGCACCTTCTAAACCTGTCATTGCGCAGGCACTGGTCCCTTCGGGGCACAAGGGTCTTGAGCGCAAAACTGCGCCTCAATCCCTTAGGCGCCAGGTTTCCCCTGCGCGCCATCGCGCTGCTGTACCTCACTTAGCGCCACAGCGCTCGCGTGCGCGCTCCTGTTCCTGTTCCTACGCGCCAGGGTTCCCCTGCGCGCCCACGATCTACTGCGCGCCAGTGCTCACCTGCGCGCCCACGATCTACTGCGCGCCAGTGCTCACCTGCTCGCAAGTGTTCACCTGTTCTGTTACAGCGCGCACAGTCCAAGAGGCACCTAAGTTAGCGCACAGTTGCTCACAGGTACCCCTAGACCCTCAGCGCACTTCTGGAGTTAACCGCGATGCGCGCCCAACTCCTGCAGTTGGTCCTGATACAGCGCACAAGCGCTCACCGACGCGCCAGCGCGCTTCTACGTTCCAGCCCACAGTCCAGGAGGTTTCTAGGTTAGCGCACGGCCGCTCACAGGTATCCCTGGACTCTCCATCCAAACTGCGCAATCCTGTGCGCGCGATTCCTGTTGCGCGCGATGCACGCCCAACTCAGCAGCGCACACCTGTTCTCCCGAATCCTGTTGCGCGCCATGCGCGCCCACGATCTCCTTGGGAAAATGCCTACACCACCTACGCGCCAGCGCGCAAATTAACCTTCGCGCTCTTACGAGGCTGCGCAATCGCGCCCTCGTCCCGTGCTTCCAGATACGCGCTACTGCGCAATCACGCCCTCGTCCCGTGCTTCCAGATACGCGCTACTGCGCACTCGCGCCCAACAGTCTCGACCGCACGGGCTCTTCACCAGGTTCCTGCGCGCCCGCGATCAAATGATTGCTCCCATCCAGCCTTCAACCCCGCCTCACGTTCCAGCTCCTCCGCGCCGCACACCCTCGCCATCTCCTATGCGCGCCCGCGCCCTCGCCATCACCCTCGCACGCCCGCGCCCTCGCCCTCGCCATCACCCTCGCACGCCCGCGCCCTCGCCATCACCCTCGCACGCCCGCGCCCTCGCCATCACCCTCGCACGCCCGCGCTCTCGCCATCACCCTCGCACGCCCGCCCCCCCCCTCGCGTGAAATTCCTACTGCGCACAATCCTTCCGCGCGATCCAGGCCAGGGCTCATTGTACGACCACCAGCGCAATTTGCGCCCAGATCGCCAGCGCGATCCCGCACGAGATTTCACGGGGCTTCAGGCGGACAGGTCGTCGTCTCGTTCCCCTCCCCGCAAGCGCATAACAGCGCGCTCGCCGGAGGATGGGAGGTTTCCGGACAGGTCTAAGGAGCCTTTCTCTTCAGCTTTGTTCCAGGCGAACCCTCGTTTGTCCACTCCTGCTAGGGATCGAACGATCTCCTTCCCCCCAGAGGGAGTGTCTGACAGCGCGACTGTCAGCCAGCAGCCCTGGTTTGGGTCCATAGTCAGAGCTCTTATGCAGGCTTTTAAGCCTGTGTTCTCTGAACTGGGTCACAAATCAGTGGCGGCTTCTTCTCCCCTGAAGAGGAAGAGAGGAGTCCCCTCTGTGGTGACTTCTCCGAGGGCTAAGCTGTCTCCTCGGAAATCTTTGCGCAAGGCTCCTTCTCCCCCCCCCCCCAGTCTTTCTCTCCCTCCCCTGCGGATGAGGATTTCCCATCCTCGGGAGTCGGACGAGCCGGTCCGTTCCCCCATCGCACCAGTGGGGAAAACTCCGCCTCTTCCCGAGAAGTCTTCTCGCACAGGGTTGGAGAAGAGCCTGCATCCAACGTTACTAGAGTCCTGTATCCCTCCCAGGAGGGAACCGAAGGACTCGAAGACTGTTCCTAAGTCTTCGGCAAGGATCAGACAGGAGCCAGCTAGACCTTTGGAGAATGTCCACGAGTCTCCCCAGGAAGAGCCACTGGGGACGGGAGACTTTTGCTCGTCCTTTGGGAGGAGAGCATCAAGAGTCAGAACATGCGTTCCGGCAAGTTCTGACCCTCATGAGGAACCTCAACGGGTTTCCGGACCCAGAGATTCCTCCTCGTGAGGGTAAGGACATGGTCTTGGACCGAGTCTATGGCACCCAGAAACCCTCTAGGGCCAGTGCAGCTTTGCCCTGGTCACAAGGGATGAAGAGTGCCAGAGACAAAGTCGAAGGCCAGCTCTCTGAGCTTGCCTCCTCCAATTGATCCAGCGCCGGTAACAAGCTCCTCCCTCCTCCTCGAGTCCATCAGAGGAGGTATAACTTGTTTGGGTCTTCCTGTTCACCACTCTGTGGAATAACTCACTGGGGGAGTCCCTCTAGAGAGAGACTCCAACCGGCACGTTTCGTATTCTGCTACCGAGATCCTAAGCCAGGAGAAGATGGCAAAGTGTGCCATGCAGGTAACTTCGTGGCTTGACATCTGGCTGGGGGGTCTGGGCATCCTGATGCGGTCTGAGGATCTGTCCAAGGAAAGCACCAGGAAGGCACTGGAGACATTCTTGCTCTCAGGCACTTGGACCATCAAGTTTCTGGCCCACCAAGTCTCGAGCTTGTGGGCCAACACGATCCTCAAACGATGGGACGCAGTGGCTGAGAGATTTCACCAGAAGGTCCCCAGTTCCGACGATAGCAGGCTCAGACACACTTTCGTACTCGGTAAGAGTTTGTTTGAGCCTAAGGACGTGGAGCTAACCGCTGAGAGGTGGAGGAAGTCCAACCAGGATTCCCTCCTCCATATGGCCCTGACATCGAGGCCCTACAAACCTCCAGCAACCCAACAGCCCCGTCCAGCTAAGGATGCGAAGCAGACAACAGCAGCAAAGCCAAAGGTGTCTAAGCCCTTTCCTGCCAAGGGCAGGAGGGGCAAAAAGTCCTCCAGGGGAGGTAAAAATCCTAGAGGGAGCGGCCGAGGCCGTAAACGCTAGGATTGGCAGTCCCCCTGCATGTCCACCAGTGGGGGGATGCCTACAAAGTTGCGCGACAAGGTGGCAGCAAATCGGGGAAGATACCTGGACGATTTCCGTAATCGGTCAGGGTTATCGCGTCCCGTTCACAACATCTCTACCTCCCTTGACAGCGAAACCAGTGTCATTGAGCTCCCTTACCATGGGATCGGTAAGGGGGCAGGCCCTCCGGGCAGAAGTCGAGACCATGTTGAAGAAGGACGCTTTCCAAGAGGTAGTGGACGGGTCCCCAGGCTTCTACAGTCGACTCTTTTTTTGTAAAGAAGGTGTCTGGAGGCTGGAGACCAGTCATCGACCTCTCAACACTGAACGGGTTTGTCAAACAGACACTGTTCAGTATGGAGACGGCAGACACGGTCAGACTTGCAGTGAGGCCACAAGACTTCATGTGCACACTGGACCTGAAGGACGCGTACTTCCAGATCCCAGTCCATCCATCTTCAATGAAGTACTTAAGATTTTGCTTAGACAACAAGATCTACCAGTTCAAGGTGCTGTGTTTCGGTCTCTCCACAGCTCCTCAGGTGTTCACCAGTGTTTTCACCCTGATATCATCGTGGGCTCACAGGATCGGTATCCGTCTCCTCCGTTACCTGGACGACTGGCTGATCCTAGCAGACTCGGAGGCAACCCTTCTTCACCACCGAGACAGGCTTCTCGAACTTTGCCAGGATCTAGGGATCATGGTAAATCTCGAGAAGTCCTCTCTGCAGCCCTCTCAGAAACTGGTATACCTAGGCATAGTCATAGACACCAATCTCCACAAAGCCTTCCCATCAGACGACAGGATAGCAAGGCTGAGGAAGGTCGCAAGGCCTTTCCTCAAACGAGAAGAACTTCCAGGCCAAGCGTGGTTACGTCTCTTCGGCCATCTCTCCTCCCTGGCCCGTCTGGTCTGGTTCCCAACGGTCGCCTCAGAATGAGATCTCTCCAGTGGCGACTCAAGTCCCGGTGGAATCAAGGACACGATTCCCTGGACACTCTGATCCCTATGGGTCATGCGGAACAGACGGACCTCCAGTGGTGGGTGGCAGACGAGAACCTACGAAAGGGAGTGGATCTTCTCGTCCTTCCCCCGGATTTGATGTTGTTTTCGGACGCATCAAAGAAAAGGTGGGGGGCCCACGTTCTGAACCACAGGACCTCAGGCCTGTGGTCAGAATCAGAAAAGTACCTTCACATAAACCTGCTAGAAATGAAGGCCGTATTTCTGGCACTTCAGAAGTTCCATCAGGTCCTGGTGGGCCACTCTGTGGTGGTGATGAGCGACAACACCACAGTAGTGGCTTATATCAACAAGCAGGGAGGTACCTTTTCAGAACTGCTATCCCATCTTGCAGTAGAGATGCTGAGATAGTCCGAAGTCCACTCGGTCACACTATTGGCTCGCTTCATTCCAGGCAAGATGAATGTGCTCGCCGACAATCTGAGCAGAGCGACGCAGATAGTGAGTACGGAGTGGTCTTTGGATCATCAAGTAACCAACAAAGTCCTGACTTTGTGGGGTTCCCCGACTGTGGATCTGTTCGCTACAGCGCTGAACTTCAAGCTCCCGCTGTACTGCTCCCCAGTCCTGGACCCCAAGGCTCGCTGGCAAGATTCCTTCCAACAACGGTGGGACAACATCGATGTATACGCCTTTTCGCCGTTCTGTCTGATGAAGAGGGTGCTCAACAAGACCAGAATATCGGTCAATCTATCGATGACCCTGATAGCTCCGCTATGGCATCACGCAGAATGGTTTCCGGACCTTCTGCAACTCCTTACGGAGCTCCCGAGTGAACTCCCTCCACGTCACGAGCTACTCAAACCACCACACGCCAACATCTTCCACAAAGCCGTAGCTTCGCTTCAACTTCACGCCTGGAGACTATCCAGCATATCCTCACTGAGAGTGGATTTTCGCAACAAGTTGCGAATAGGATGTCAGGACACCTGCGCAGGTCATCCGCAGGGGTCTATCCGGCGAAGTGGTGAGTTTTCTGTGGTTGGTGTCGTGGAAGGGGTATCTCTCCACTCGATGCCACTATTCCAGCAATAGCGGAGTTCCTCGTGTATTTGCGGGAGGAAATGCACCTTTCAGTCTCGGCAGTGAAAGGCTATTGCTCAGCCTTAAGTCTAGCCTTCAGGCTGAAAGGAGTGGACATTTCTTCCTCGCTGGAACTTTCTCTACTCATACGAAGTTATGAACTTACCTGCCCTCAGTCGGAAGTGAGACCTCCTCCATGGAACGTGGTTCGAGTTCTCAGGTCTCTGAAGAGACCTCCTTACGAACCATTACGCCAGGCTTCAGATTGCCACCTTACTTGGAAGACAGTGTTCCTGCTAGCTTTGGCTTCAGCCAAGCGAGTCAGCGAACTACATGGTCTCTCATACGACATCGCCCATTCAAGGGGATGGGGGGAGGTAACGTTCAGGTTCGTCCCCGAGTTTGTTGCTAAGACTCAGAATCCGGGAGTGCCGGACCCTCGGTTCGACTCTTTCCGGGTTTCGAGTCTTCGTTCTGTAACAGATGACCCAGACCATCTCCTACTGTGCCCAGTAAGGAGTCTGAGGTTGTATCTTAAAAGAACAGCGGCAGTTTGTCCCCAGGTGCAAGCCTTGTTTGTGAGCACTGGGAAAACGAAGAGGAGGATCACCAGGAATACCATCTCGGCTTGGATTCGCAAGGTAATACACCTGGCCTTGAATCCTGACCCTTCTCCATCACGTCGCCCTAGAGCACATGATGTCAGGGGCATAGCTACGTCCCTAGCCTTCAAGAAAAACTATTCAGTGACGCAGGTCCTGCAAGTTGGGGTGTGGAAGCGTCAGACAACCTTCACAGCCCACTACCTGCAAGACGTGACACACAGGAGACTCGATACGTTCTCTATCGGCCCTGTGGTGGCTGCACAACAGCTGGTCTAACCTCAGGCTCCTTAATGGACAGGTAGCAGAAGGTTGAGGACATTGTTACCCGGTTTTAGTCTGCATGAATGAAAAGGTTTGTCTGTCCCTTATTCTTTTCTTCATCCTCTCCTCCCTTGGAGAAAGCAGCATCCTGGGTTCTCTGCACAGCTGACCTCAAACCACTGCAGGTAAACCATGCTTCCTTGTGTTCCTAGTATTAAGAGTAATACTGTCATGTCCCCATACCCTGACGAGGTAGTATTGGGTGAGTCCTAGTGTAGAATTCCATCTGAAGAATTCCTAGGATGAGTCATGCTCTTCACCTTCACAAACACCTTATGGTAGGCCGCATCAGTTTCACAGCGACTCGTTATTTCTTGAGTACTTACAAACTTAAATATTGAGTCCCCGGGCAAAGCCAAAGCCAGTATGGCAGGGACTTACCGCCCTTCCTAAGGGTTGAGTCACCCTATATAAATAGCGTGGTTTGTATTTCAGTTACGGAACAAATGGCAAATTCGTAGATAATTTGTATTTTTCCTAACTATACAAACCTGAGCTATTTACACAAATTTGCCCGCCAGCCCTGTCCCCCTTGAAGTCCTATCTCTAAGCAAAGTGAAGTATTCACTCGTGTGTGTGAGGGGGGGGGGGGGGGGTTAGCAAGCTACCCCTCCCTACCCCTGGGGTAGTAAACCCTCGTTAAAATTCTAATGGCTCGTCATTTCAGTTACGCCGAAGTAATTACCCTATGTAAATAGCTAAGGATTGTATAGTTAGGAAAAATACAAATTATCTACGAATTTGTCATATCGCAATCTAGACTTGAATTATTCTCTCTTCAATTGGCTTCTTACCACTATAGCCAAGATAAAAGATGATAGAAATGCTTCTCTTGTGTTTGTTGGTGATTTCATGCTCGCCATAGAGATTGGTTAAATTCTGTTTTTGCAGGAAATATCATTTTTATTTATTTGTATCATTTTATGTGTATAGAAGTCTAAAAGCTAAAGGTGATTATATTTCATATAAAAGATTTCATATCTTGATGAAATTGGATATAGAGACTGTAGGCAATAAAATTCCCTATCTTTTCTTGTTGGTATGAAAAATATATGTACATACATATACTAAGGCACTTCCCCTAATTTTGGGGGGTAGCCAACATCAAACAAATGAAACAGAAAAGGGGACACTCCTCTTTATGTTCCTCCCAGCCTGACAAGGGACTCAAACGAGTTCGGCTGGTACTGCTATGGGTGCCACAGCCCACCCTCCCCCGTTTTCCACCACAGATGAAGCTTCATAACACTGAATCCCCTACTGCTGCTACCTCCGCGGTCATCCAAGGCACCGGAGGAAGCAGCAGGGCCTACCGGAACTGTGTCACAATCGCTCGCCATTCATTCCTATTTCTAGCACGCTCTCTTGCCCCTCTCACATCTATCCTCCTATCACCCAGAGCTTCCTTCACTCCATCCATCCACCCAAACCTTGGCCTTCCTCTTGTACTTCTCCCATCAACTCTTGCATTCATCACCTTCTTTAGCAGACAGCCATTTTCCATTCTCTCAACATAGCCATACATTCATATCCACTCTAGCTGCTAACTCATTTCTTACACCCCTTCTCACCCTCACTACTTCGTTCCTAACCCTATCTACTCGAGATACACCAGCCATACTCCTTAGACACTTCATCTCAAACACATTCAATTTCTGTCTCTCCGTCACTTTCATTCCCCACAACTCCGATCCATACGTCACAGTTGGTACAATCAGTTTCTCATATAGAACTCTCTTTACATTCATGCCCAACCCTCTATTTTTTACTACTCCCTTAACTGCCCCCAACACTTTGCATCCTTCATTCACTCTCTGACGTACATCTGCTTCCACTCCACCATTTGCTTCAACAACAGACCCCAAGTATTTAAACTGATCCACCTCCTCAAGTAACTCTCCATTCAACATGACATTCAACCTCGCACCACCTTCCCTTCTCGTACATCTCATAACCTTACTCTTACCCACATTAACTCTCAACTTCCTTCTCTCACACACCCTTCCAAATTCTGTCACTAATCGGCCAAGCTTCTCTTCTGCGTCTGCAACCAGTACAGTATCATCCGCAAACAACAACTGATTTACCTCCCATTCATGGTCATTCTCGTCTGCCAGTTTCAATCCTCGTCCAAGCACTCAAGCATTCACTTCTCTCACCACTCCATCAACATACAAGTTAAACAACCACGGCGACATCACATATCCCTGTCTCAGCCCCACTCTCACCGCAAACCAATTGCTCACTTCATGTCCTATCCTAACAAATGCTTTACTACCTTTGTAGAAACTTTTCACTGCTTGCAACAACCTTCCACCAACTCCATATAACCTCATCACATTCCACATTGCTTCCCTATCAACTCTTATCATACGCTTTCTCCAGATCCATAAACGCAACATACACTTCCTTACCTTTTGCTAAATATTTCTCGCATATCTGCCTAACTGTAAAAATCTGATTCATACAACCCCTACCTCTTCTAAAACCACCCTGTACTTCTAATATTGCATTCTCTGTTTTAGCCTTAATCCTATTAATAAGTACTCTACCATGCACTTTTCCCACCACACTCAACAAACTAATACCCCTTGAATTAAAACACTCATGCACATCTCCCATAACCTTACAGTATATAGTGGTACAATACACGCACAAACCCAATCTACTGGTACCATTGACAACACAAAACACCTATTAAACAATCTCGCCAACCATTCAAGTACAGTCACACCCCCTTCCTTCAACATCTCAGCTTTCACACCATCCATACCAGATGCTTTTCCTACTCTTGCTTCATCTAGTGCTCTCCTCACTTCCTCTCTTGTAATCTCTCTCTCTCATTCTCATCTCCCATGTAAATATGGAAAAAGTAATAGCAATTTTCTCCTGAAAATTTCATGTTTTGAGATAGTATTTTTTATTTTGTAAAGATAGATTGAAAACACTTAGTATGTATAACTACAATGGGCTTTTATCGTTAGTTTGTCTCATCACTGGATCATAAGGACATAATCATCATAAATTAGGGTTATCTACTAAGCTGTTGGACACTACATGTACCAAATGGGGACACTTGCCTAGACGTGGCTAGTAGAGTAATACCTGTAGATACGAAATCAATTCGTTCCGGAGTGGCTTTTGTATCGGCATTTTTTTTTTACGAGTTGCGTTTTACATGTAAATCATCTAATTTGTTCTAAGCCTTAAAAAAACACCACATTGAATTAAATAACAAAGCTAAACTGTACTAACCACAATGAAATACAACCATTTGGATCATTCAATACCTAACCCATTTGTTAATACCTGTAAATGAAGTATTATTATAACACAGTAATGCAATAATAAATGGAAATTTACTAAAATGTGTTGCTCTACCTTTCGAGTGAGGCAATGTCCTTAATCTGTTAAGCGTCACCCACGTGATAAACCATTCACCACGATCTACTCGGTACCGCCTTCAACTGCATATTCCGTTCACGACTTTAATTGCCTTTTTCAAGCCGTCAGTCTCGTGATATTACGTTTACTCGTATAGTAAGTATAGGATCACCACTTGGCAACACACTCAGCATATGGGGGCTGTAAATAGAAACTTATATGATGTCTGGCAACTATTTTTCTGAAGGTAGCTTGATGTTAGAAAACTGGTTTCCTATCAGTGCGCTTCGGGCGTTCATGCGGAAGTGGTTGTTTGTTGTTCGTTTTGTAATGAACGGTCTGAAGAGGAAGGTTATTTCTTTAGATGAAATAAATGATATTCTTGTTGAGGAATTTGATAATGATAACCTGTTTGATAATGAGAGCACTAGTTCTGAATCCTCCAGTAATAAGTATATTGAAGAAACAAAGTATTTTTTCGATGCCGAAAGCGAAAATGACTTCTCATTACCGAATGACTGGACAACGAGATTTCACAAAACTATGTAGGAAAGGAAACGCCAAGAGAGAGAGAGAGGGGGGGTGAATAAAGTGGATAAATAATGTACAAATGTATGACGAACATATTTGAAAATTATACAGGAAACGATATGGAGAGAGAGAGAGAGAGGGAGGGGGGAAGACTTATCCCTTTACTTTTGTTGCTTATCCCGGCGTAAGATTCACGATTGAAGATAAAAAGAACCCATTAGAATATTCAGTATTATGTAGCCATTTGAAATGAAATAATAGTAGTATTAATTTTTTTTTTTACTCTACTATTTAATTGATATCCCTACTTTTAACTATAAATACGAATTATAAGCATAAAGAAATTATATTAACTTTGAAAAATTATTATTAGTGAAATGACCGCTCAGGGCAAAAAAAGCGTGACGGTACGTTAGCGGCAACCTGGTCCAGGGGGGACGCTTAACAGGTTAAGTGAAAGTGGCGGCAGAGAAGGGGAGGACAAACGGTAGAAAACAATAACAAGTGGCAGAAAACCTGAACACTTAATTTTACGAACCACATTAACAAATGGCAGTAAACATTAACGCTTAACATTACGAAAAACTTAGAATTAAATTTATTTATTTTTTGCCTTTTTCTAAATTTTTTTACTTTACTTTCTAAATTCATCAATTTCTTCATCACCTGCACTTTTCTGATCACTTTGATCTTCCTCTTGGCCTACTTCAGGCCTCTAAAAAATAACTATACAAGGAAGCTTGTTTCTGCCTGCTTTTTTATATGTTCCTGAAACGACTTGGGCAAACGTCATTAAACTGTACAACTAAGCTTTCTGTGTAACTTTTTTTGGAGTGTGTGTTTTTTACAAAAGATTGCACTGTATGAAAAGCAGCTAGAGCTTGCTTAATTTCTGCCTTTATCAATGTGTCCTCCTCCTCGTCGCTGCTAGAGAACTGTTCTTGAACGACTCTGTCCACTGGTACCATTGACAACATAAAACATATGTTAAACAATCTCGCCAACCATCCAAGTACAGTCACACCCCTTTCCTTTAACATCTCAGTCCTCACATCATCCATACCAGGTGCTTTTCCTACTCTCGTTTCATCTAGTACTCTCTTTACTTCCTCTCATAATCTCTTTCTTTCTCATCTCCCATCACTGGCACCTCAACACCTGCGACAGCATGTAGGAACAAAACACAAATATCAAAAGTATTGCTTTTTTCCTGATTACATTGTACTGTACAAACCTGTGTCGTTCAGTTATACTTCCAGCCTCATCCACTGTGCAAGCTGTAGGTGAAGGTCAAAGCATCTACTTGGTGAGACGACAGTAGGGTGGGCTTCCACAACGTTTCCCAATAACTACCTAGTAATTCTAACAGCAGTTTTCTAGTACTGTTTAGCTAGGAATTTGAAAATTTCTAAAATTTGTGATATTTAGTGGGGAACAGGGCTGAACTCTACTTGAAGAAAGACTTTTACTTAGTTGTTCACGTCATTTTGTGTTTTTACTCTCGGATAAAGCCACTATATGATTCTTAACATATCACAATACATACTTTTTCTAATACTGTACTTTTAAAATATCTCATTGCCAGAAAACTTGATTATGTCCTTGATTCCCATACTTTGAAATCTTTATCATGTCCATTTTTGGAATAGTAATTTCTCTGCTAGTTTGTCAGCAGTCATATACAGAATTTGTTAGTGGTTCCTTTTCTCTTTACAGTACTGTACGAGGATGATTTTGATCTTGACCTATGTAAACTCATCGTCCTGGTGGACAACTTTTTTTTAATTAATCTCTTAGAGAATTTTTATTATCACCTGTAGTGACTACTTTTGAAATTAATACAAGTTACAGCAATGGAGTTTGCAGTTTCAGCATCCCAAGACTGCCAAGCATCATGGGTCTTAACAGTTTTTCAGATGTTAATTCTCCTACTTTCAAAAAGGTCTGTTAAAGGTTCTATTTTTACCATCTGCCAATGTAAAAGTATGCTTATTATCGAAAATATTGCTGTACTTCTTATATTTATCAACACTGGGGTTTGTGACCCTAGATGCACTTGGACACAAACAGCTTCACAGGCCTCCAGTGCTAGGTTATTTAACTTAATTTCATGAATCCAATCAAATTCTAATAATTATCCTTTTTAATATAGCTTAATTTTTCTTTAATAAATTTTGATGTGTTCTATATTAATATAATTTTTTTTCTGTAATAATTTTGGTGTGTTCTTTATTGTATTAAATTTTTTGTTTATTCCTACACGGATATAAATTTCTGAGTCATTTATATGGGAGTCTTCCTTAGGAGGGAGGAAGTCTCTGTGAAGTTAAGTTATGTCCTTTGTCTCTGATAGATACAATTACTATAAGTAATAGCAAGAGATCAAAGTGAACCATTAGTGAACAGTGTAGCGGCCTCGTAAAGAGGCAAGGCCGCATGTTCAATACTAAGAATAAAATTCTTTGCCACGGGTGATGTGATCTGAACATCAAGTGTTACGTAATAAAAATAAGATTTTAATAAATCAAATTAAAAGCTTTCTTACTTGCATTAGGGTGAAAACCAATGGAAGGCTTCAAGACCTATCAAGATCACTGTCTGAGACTTGGTGTCCAATATACCAGTATGATGCAGAAAAAAAAAATTATGCCCAAGATGAGAATAGTTTCGTGTTCCATGAGAGTTGATAGTTAGATATTTTGCTCTGGAACCATAATATCTACTGTGTGTCTCTTAAGACCTGTATGTGCCGTCTTTAAGGTAATGGTCCTTAAAGGTGATTTGTCTCTTCCATACACTAGGTTTGATGACTTGTACTACAGTGGTTTTTGCGGAATGCTAAGGTTGTGGCAAGCCACATATATCATGTGATGGAGGGGAACCCTTAGCGACGTTTCCCTTGAAGATAGTTTCTGAAAACTCTCTTTTTGAGTGGTCAGAGCTCACAAACAAGTTGGAGATATTGGGTCCAAGATAATTGGTTCTTATCAATAATCTTACACTGCTCTTACAGGACAGAGTAACTTATTATCCTGGTCATCAGGTACCTCTTTGAGAGATAGGATCGTGAGAGTCAAATCTGAGATAATTTTTATCCGGATCCTGGGTTTTGTTCACTGAAACAGGAAAGGATAAATGTAGTAGATCCGCTGATGCCGTGTTTGGGGGGGGGGGGGCGTTCCCTGGTGATGCTTCCCCTGAGGGTAGCTAGTTTTCATGTTAGGTCTGACGGATATAATGATCATGTTCAGGATGAAAATCACTACTGATTTGTTGATACTATTGAAAAGGATCCAAACACTTTGTTCCTCAATGGACTTCTTGAGAGACAAGATTGTGAAACAGTCCAACTGATATTTACCAGAATCTAGTTTCTCATTTTCAAATTGAGAATAAGGTATCCTCAAAAAATATAGTAATTTCTGAATAGGGTTTTTGGGTAATGTGACCCCGGTAATTGACAAAATATTTTCCTTGGGTGGGAGTAAAGTAAAGCCAAAGGAAAATTTAAAGGTTCTGATCCCTGACTTGAGGCTTCATGTCTGGGATTGTGATGATAATCTATGGAGATTGTAAGTCCCTCTCTCTCATATCTCAATAGGAGGAGGTTGTTCTCCGTGGAGACAGGTGTGCCATCTAGAAATCCTAGTAACGAGGATGCCGAGAATGCTCAATCGAGGACCTGCTTCAAGATCCAGACTGGTATGGGATCTGTTTTTCAAAACTGTCAAACCGTCCGTATTCAGGGCGAAGCAGTCTTGAAAAGCTCAAAATTCTTGAATAACCTAGAGTATTAAGGGTGCTATTTACCTGAAGGGTCCTTGTTGACTGAATTCTTCTCAGGGAAGACGTCAGTTAGACTTGTATTGTGATGCACCGAGCAAATTTACTATGACTTGGTTTGAGAGTGATTGCCTACAGAACTCTTAATTCGTTCAGGTGGTCTTCTAAAGTTTATTGTGAGAAGTTCCAGTAGCAAGGACAGTCCTACATTAGAAGTTATGGTGTCCATCTGACTCTTGGATTTCCTGGTCTTATACTCAGGAGTCGAGAGAGATTACAGAAATCCAGACTTTCTCCTGGACTCTCAAAGACATTGACCATTACTGTAACATTGGTGTTAAAAGTGGCTAATAAGATATCTGGCAAAATTAAACAATCCTTAAGAGGAAATCCTTGAAGGGCAAGATTTTTTTTGTTAAGAGGTGTGGGGAACATTTCCTTTCATCACCATACAGTACTTGATTCCTACTCAGATAGAGATGACTGTTCTCTGAGTACTCAGTCGTGACTTCATTCGTGAGGAGTAACTGGTCTAGGCCCACTCGTAAATCTCCATTGCCAAGCAGTCTGGAGGAGTAAGTGTGTATCTTTTAGCTCTAAATGTTCATTATCAAGGAGTTGTCTTCTCTCTTATCTTTCTTGTAGAGGCTTCCTAGACTCTCTAGAAACATGTTTTAACTGTTGGACGGGAAAGACAGGTCAAACATTTAAAATTCAAAATTGAGCTTTAATCCTAGTTAAGGAAACCAAAAGGTTCCTTCCATGGGACGATTTCTGCAAAATCTAAGTAACACCACTCCAACTGAGAATACTTTCGAATTTAGCAGACATCACTTCTCAGAATGAGTAAATATTTTACCCGGAGAAGACGAGGTGGAGGTTCAGTAAATTACCATGGTTGAGCAAGCAAATGGCTCCTTTGAGAGGCATTCTGCCATATTCAAAATATCTGGTCTTGAGGAAGATCATTCCTTCTAAGAAATTGGCCAGAACTATGTTTACAGTCAGGCACTGGATGGGGTCACTATTCCTAATTCTTGGGAAAAAAAGGGCCCATATTTCAAAAACCCAATGTTTCTGACTGTCTTTTGTCTGGACAGAGGTATGGGTTTGAAAAAGTAGTCTTCTTCTCAAAAGGTATTATCTTAGTTGACTTATAGGCTCAAAACTTGAAACTCTACTAGAAGCTTTGGGGTAACAATTGGCTTGAATATATAATCAATATTTTTCATTCCAGCTAAATAAAGAGAGGGGTGAGGGATCCGAAAGAATTCTCACCTCCCACAGGTTTGTCAACCAATACAAGTACTGTACTACAATGCTGAGGGACCTGGAAGCTCAAACCAGGTTCCTTCCCAGCCAGTATTAGGATACTCCTACAAAAGAGGTCTAAAACTAGGCGCTTACCACATTAGATGGCAATCCTCATCAAAATAGGAGACGTAATTTATGTTAACAGATAGAGTTTCTGGAGCATCAGAGATAGAGGTGGTAGCGTTGATTACTTACCAGCTTCAAGTGAGTTTTCTGGCGCTGAGACTTGTATTCAGAAAGTCTAACATGTCTCTAGTCTGGTTTGAAAGTACAACGTCAAACCTGTGTGTGAGGCTTTGAGACTGGGATGATAGTCATTAGCAAAGTCTACTACCAGTTTGTGCACGAGGAGGCTCATCTAATCCATCTTCCTTACTTCAACCTGGAGACTGGTAATAAGGGTCTCTCATAAAGGCTGCTTCAGTACGGGGACTAATGGCAGGCTCTACTCGTAGGTTCTGACGGGAATGCGGAGATGCTCTCACAGCTCCAATTAGAGGTACCTCCAAGGGCAGAAAGATCTTATACAGTATGTCATATCTTCCTAGGGCAGAAAGATCTTATCTGTATATGACATACAATATATGGATCTCCACTCAACACACTTGTAGGAGAGTGGGGAGATCTAGGCAAAACAGGATAATCAGGAGCAGATTTCAAGCTCACATTATCCTATGCATGAAGAAATTTAATCACACACCGAGATGGGGGATTTGTGTGGTGACCTCATCATGCACAGTAAAGCCGCCCATACGACTTCATCTGGTAGAATTATGAAAAGCGATAGTGTCTGCTTTTGTCCTACTTAATTTCCGAACTCTAATAGGCTTGGAAGGAGAGGACAAATTAAAAGAAACTTGTGGATGTGGTAAGCTTTGGGGTGTGGACGCAGCTGAAGCGGTCCGGCCACCCTTATCATAAGCCGCTAAAGAGTTCTTAAGATTTGGTAAAGGAGACCTAAGCTTAGGACCCCTATAAATACGACGCAAACCTAGTTCATGAAAACGTGTTGGAGATTGCAAAAATTCATCTTCCAACAAGGGTTGCTTCATGCCTAAGGGGAAAAGCTGTCCAAATCTGTAGTTCCCCTATGGGAAGGAGAGTGTACTTTCCTCGCTTGAATATTCCAAGAGTAGAAAAGTTTACTCTGAATAAATACGTTTTCTGTTCATAAAAATGGTTATTTACTGAAACCTGGGTAAAGGCAAGAATCTTTTACAATTGCCAGCTCAAGATCCTGCTTGTGTGTAGTAGACACTATTCCGATTACTATGGGTGTCGCCTATTGTAATTAAAGTTTCAGAGAATTCACAACACGAAATACTAAAGGGAGGCTTTCGTCGCAGAGAAGGAAATTTGTCTCTCAAATCTTGTTGGTTGGAGATGAAAAAAATCTAGTTAGGTTTCTGGAATGAGAATATCTCTCGCATTGGGAGAATGTCCATTCCCTACAGTAGTTATGTGGTGATTCCATTGATGTGGATCTACATCTGTCCATCTCATCAGAATGCCACAATGGTCACTATCCATCCTGGGCAATAATGTAAATTCCATGATTTAGTAGACATAAAGCACTCCAACATAATGAATAGCAATGCAAGTAACCGTGAATAAAGAAAAAAAGTCACAGACACTAAACCCTAAAGGGTAAGCAAGTCGAATGCAAGTGGCTTAGGAAGCGAGAGCACCCCCTCTTCACTTCACTATCAGCCGTATTGCGGCGGCGAATCGGGGAAACGTTCTCTTGCCGCATACTTGCGTGCTATGCTTGCCTAGCAAAGAACCATGGTGCATTAAAACCAATTTTCTTCGATTGGCCGGTCATAGAAAACATGACTAGCATTAACCCATATAAATATGACTAGGAAGTTTGTATCAGTGTAGGTATAAATGAATTTTTGTAGTTATGCATAACAATATTACAAAGGAATTTTAATGGTTGACAACTTGTCTTACCCTATTGGTTTATGAGTTGACTATTTTTTTTTGGCACTAATTCTGCAATTTTAACAGATTTTGAATTAAAACACAAAATTCAGGTAAATTCACCATTATACAAAGAATACTGTAGTTGGAAAAAAAAAATATGTATATTTTAGTCAGCAGTAAATGGGATTTTTTTTTTATTTGGCAGGCAATGGATTATCTAGATACCAGTCATCATACCTGATTCAAGGTCCAACTACAAATGTTAAAACTTGGTTTAAGTTGCAGGTAAATATGATAGATTATGTACTTATAATTATGTGGAAAGTAAAAAAGTTTAACATTTATACTTTTACCCAATTTATTTACAATTTATATGAAATCTTACAAAATGCTGTTATAGGAATTACAGTTTATTAAATGCATCAACAGGAATGGTTGCAAACAGTAAACAGCTTGGATTTTGATTGTGACATTGCAGTTTATGGGCAATAATTTATTTAACATTCTATATAACTCAGCAATTAATATTACAGTATCTTAGAAACTCACCATTTGAACATTTTGCGATGTCTTTAACAAGCTTGTTTAATTATAGTTTATTTGCATTTATAAGAATCAGTGTTGAAATGTCTATTAGTCTTGTGTATTAAAGCAGAAAAACTACGAATGAAAAGGTTAACAATGTCTAAACGTAAAACCTTTTATAGTGTACAGCAAATAATGTAAAAAATATTTTGGACAGTGAATATTGGCCTTCAACCTCCTTCCCCTTTACCTTAGCAAGCTACGGGCACATAACCGTAGGACAAAGTTGGAGGGATAGTTTCTGTATTTTGTGTTGGGTTTCACTTTAAGGCTTCTGGCATTTCTTAAACAATATGCTAATCAAATGCAAAGGGTTACAAGAAAACATCACGACAATGTTAACTTCCCAATCTAAATTATTGATGTTCACTGTTTAACTAAATATAACCCTATTCAAATATTTTAGGACTAGACAAAGTAATGTACAAATTTATCTATTAATATAAAAGCCAATATTTTTATATACAAGATATACAGCGATATGTCCACATACCCTGGCAGTGAATATATATAGTAGGATACCATCACAAGGTATTAATTATAGTTATATAATATGAGATCCAATTGTCTTCTGTTCCATATATCACAAAGAAGTTATATATTTTCATAGAATAACTCTTCATACCAAAAATATTTGATGTGCAACATGGAGGCACATAATTCCTGACAGTTTATAGAATTTAAAATAAGTGTTGGAATATACAGAAAACCAAGATTATTACAGTATTATTCAGCAGAAATCAATATATATATATATATATAATGTAGTGTAGAAAAAATATAGGATGGAAAAGCAGAGTAACTGAAATATAAAAAAAACCATTATCCACAAAAAATTTAATTTTACATATTTGCTTCAGATGATGGATTCAAATATTTTTTGGGAGGATGGAGGCCAGTCTGCACTGTTAATACTACGCTACGGTTTAAACTTACAGCTGGGTATATGACACCAACGACACCAACCAGAGAGACACGACCCTGAAACAATAGAATGTGAGGGATTAAGTTTTTTGACTAGGCATAAGCATGTAATGAAAAAATAAATTTGAGCAACTTTTCCATAGATAGGTGTAGAAAAATTCTTTAGAGCATAGTGGACAATAGTGTGATTTAAATAAGAGGAGAACAATGGTTGCTGGTATTTTTGAGTTGTCATTAGGGCTTCTTTGCATCATAACATTTAATGTGCAATGTTTATACGATGATGAAAAAGTGGATTTGCCGCAAATATAAACTCGCACTTTCTTCCATCAATAGCTTGTTGTACTGCAGTGTTATTTGTCTTACTCTCCCAGTCCTTGGTTGTTTGTGTCTTACTTCACGAGATTATTTGCTACAATGTTTCTGCCACACAAGTGCTCCTCCTCTGCCATTGATGAAAATCTCTTTTGCACTACCCCTGACTAGAGTTACCCTCACCTGCTTGTCTACATTTCTTACTTTAATAATCCTTCCAACTGCCTAGCATTTTTCCGTAAGTATTTTTCCCATATGGAAAGCTGTCTTGCTTCAGTTTTGTTGATTGTTAAAACTAGTCTTGTGCTTCTGATTATAAAGCTTGCTTCACTGTTTAAATGTGTTTATAACTTGCATTTCTGCTCTTCTCAAGCTGAATGAGTATCTTTAGAATTCTCTTTAAATGATCATTCCCTGCCAAAAACATTTTTTACTGCTTATCATTTCCTGTTGGCTAGATTTTTGCTTATTTCTTGTTGGTTGGATTTTTATTTAGCCTTGCTAGTTTTCCTTCAAAGCAGATCTATTTCTTCCATACTGTACTCCTATGGGTTGGCTGAACCTTTAGCTTCAGACTTGCTGCTCACCCTTTGAGAATCTCTTCCTTCAGTGCTCAAACTCCCCGAATAGCTATATTCTCACGGGCTGCTGCTGCTTTTTGCAAGGCGAGGCCAATCTACTCCAATGTGCCATGTTAATTTCGTGCTCCATTATCAGACTGTTACTACTTCATTGCTCAAGATAGCTGTGTTCCCTCAATGCACAACCTCCCGAGCTTGCTTGCTCTCCCATGCTGACTCAATTCCTTCTCTGCTCCACCTCCCACTCTTGCTGTGTTCCTTCAATACTCCAACTACCAGACTCGGTGTTACTTCAGTGTTCAAGATTGCTGTTTCTAAACTGCTCAGCTTCCCAGGACAGGTGCTCCATCAGCAATCAACTTCCCAGTATGTCTATTCCTTCAGCGCTCTACCTCCTAGGATGTATCTTCATTCTATGCTCAACCTTCTTCCTGGACTTGCTCAGTTCCTTTTATGTTCAACCTCCTGGTCTGGCTATGTTCCTTTTGTGCTCAACCTTCTTCCTGGGTTGAATTAGTTCCTTCACTGCTCAATTACCCAAACTGATATGGTTATATTTACATGCTCAACCTCCATCCTGTCCCTTATTCCTTCAGTGCACAATCTTCCAGGGTGGTTCTGTTCATTCCATGTTCAAGCTTCTAAGCTGGCTCTTTCCTTCTATGCTTAAACCTGTTGGACTCTTATTCTTTTTTGTGCCCAACCTTCTGGGGTGGCTATGTTCCTTATATTCTCAACCTTCTTCCTGGGATAGGTCTGTTCCTTCAGTGATCAACCACACCCATGCTGGCACAGTTACTCCAGAACACAACGTCCTGGGCTGGCTCCTCAAGTTCTCAACCTTCTTACTGGGCTGGGTCTGTTCCTTTTGTGCCCAACCTTCCTGCTGGCCTGACACGGTTCCCTCAGTAATCAACCTCCGAGGATGGGCTTGATTCTTCAGTAATCATCCTCCTTAGCTAGATCGACTAACGGTGCTTTTAATATATGGCTAGATCACACTGACTACATTGCTTTTCTTGCTGGCCAAATATTTGGCTGTAACACTCCTCAGGCCTGACTAGAGCTGTGGTTTCAATGCTTTTCCTGCATTACCAAATTTTTTTTTTTTTTTCAGTGATCATCTTGCCTGGCTAATTCTTTGCTTGTATTCTTTTTATGCATCGCTAATCTTTGTAAAAGCTATCTAGACAAGAATTTAGCCAGTCAGTACTCTGGCTGAATTTATTTCTCCAGAGCTGCTGCTCCTTGACTAGAACTTTAGCTTCAGTGCTTTTCATGCTGGCTGAATTTTAGTTACAGTACTTAACCGGTATCATAGTTTTCTAAAGTGCTCATCCTGCCTGGAAAATCTTTAGTTCTATTCTTATCCCGCATGGCTAGATCTTTGTGTACAGAGTATTTATAGTCAGCTGAATTTTCTTCTAAACAGTTCCGTGCTTTTGGTGTAAGTGTTTGACAGGCTTGAGCTTATGGCTTATGTGTTTTCCATCTGTTAGGCTGAATCTTATAAAGCCGACAGTGCTTTTTCTGCTGGAATAAAAGTCTTCCATGATACTCCTGCCTGGCTGGATCTTTGGCTACAGTGGTTTTCCTGCCTGGCGAGAGATTTAGCTTCACTGCTGTTCCTGTTTTTCTGGATATTTAGCGACAGAACTTTGTTTTATTGCTTGGTTTCATCTTTTTCTTCGATGCCTCTCCTTCCTGACTAAATTACTTTCTTGAACGATACTTTCCGGCTAGAATTTTGGCTTCAATACTATTCCTGCGTGGTCACATCTTGAGCTACAGTGTTTTTCTTTCTGGCTGAATCATTATTGATAGTGGGTTTACTACCCGGCTAATTCTTTAGGGCTCCTCCTGTGCTAGCTAGTTCTCTACTTCAGTAGTTTTGCTGCTTGGCTAGATTCCAGGCCGATTCTTTTATCTACTGGGCTTCTCAATGCCTGACTTGAATTGTGGCTTCGAGAATCTGCTTTCCATGCTAGCTAACTTTTTCTTCTTACTAGGCTTTTACAGTCCTGCTGTTATTTCTTCATTCGGTAATCCTCTTCTTTGGCCAGAAGGCCTAACCTGAGATCTTCGGTAAGTGTTTTACATGCCTGGCTAGACCTTTGGCTACAGTGCATTTTCACCATTTCTAAATCATGAGCTACATCTTTTCCTGTTCAGCTGGATCTCTCTCTCTTATATGCTTCTCCTACCTTTCTAGAGCTTTACTTCTAGTGCTTTTCTTCTCTGGCATAACATTTGTGCTACATAACTTTTCTCCTATCAGGCTAGATCTTTGACTACAATGATTTTCTTGCTTGCCCAAATCTCTCTATTCAATGCTCCTTCCTAACTGGATAGCTTTCTTCAGTGCTCCTGTGTGGTTAGAGTTTTGGCTTCAGTGTTTTTCCAGCCTAGCTGGAGCTCTTACTTCAGAGATCATCCTGCTTGACTAGATTTTTGGCTATGGTTCTTTTCCTGCTTAACAGAATCTTTTTTTTTCAGTGATCATCTTGCCTGCTGCTCCTCCAAGACTGGATCTTTTTTCAGTGCTTATCTGGCTAGATTTTTGGCTATAATACTTTACATATTTCAATGGACTTTTTTTTCTTCTGTGCTGCTACTCTATGTTAGAGCCCTTAATTGGGGTTTTTCCTGCTTGGCTATATCCTTGGCTACAAGGTTTTTTATTTTTAGCCAGGGTAAATCTTTGTCAACAGTTTAGTGGCTGACAATATTTCTTCCGTGCTCCTTCATGACTGTGGATTTGTTTACCACACAGGTTTAAGAAACTTTAATAGGTGTTCAATATTGCTTTTAAATATGATCTATATAAATTTTATTTTAACACTGACTCTAAGTTTATACCTCACCTTCATGATAAAATATATTAAAATGCAATGAAAAAATAACCTGTCTTTCAAGTTTAAAACAATTTTTCTATAAATATATCAGTCACACAAACAATTCTTCTAACCCTATATATATTGCATTTTTTATATTTCAACATAACCAATATTTCCTCTATAAAACAAAAAAAAATTAACATTCATATGTGGTGCTGCATTATCATAAAATTTGTACACGAGGCAAGAGCAATATAAAAGAAATAGTCTGTGATTCCACTATGAATGCACAACACCACCCAGGAGACCAGAGGAAGGAAAAATTTTGGGGAAGGTTATCAAAGGCAGTAACAGAAGTGGCTCCGTCACGGAAAAAACTTAACCTTATAAGTGGGCAATAGGAAATGAAAATAATTATTTTAAAGTTGATCGAAAAATATACACCTTTGAATTGAGTAACAAAACCGTAGATGCAATGCATTTGGATTGAGTAACAAAACTAGATGCAATGCAGAAAGCCATGGTTTGTTTAAGCAACCATACTATGCTAAATATATACTGTATATGCTGAAACAGGCAGATTTCATTACAGTAGAATAAATGTAAACCTGATACAAAGAAAATTAATTACATAGGGCAATAACATACTTAACAATGCTTCCGGCAAAAAGTAGAGAGATGCGGTGGAAGGAAAAAGACGTTGAAAATATATCATGAGATATACTGGTTGAATCAAGTTGCAGAAAGATGATTGAAGAGCCTTCACACCGATTGAGGAAAAAGCTGGGAAAATGATAGAGGTATGCAAAAGAAAATACTATATAGAAAGTTTGCTCATGATCGATTGCCAAGGGAAAAGATATGGAAGGAACGGAATAAAAATTTCATATCCGATGTATAAAGCAAAATTTCCAGCCTAGAAATCTCTTGATGACAAAATGGCAAATTATTTAAAAATAAGAGATTAGAACTTAAAAACGGAAAATCAAGTCGTCAAATACTCCCAGAAATACTTCTGAAGAGGTTCTGAAAGTATTGTACAATTAGGAAAATAAAAAGTAAAAACACCTCGAAATCTATCACAAACAGTAAAAGATTTTCTAAACCTTCTGGAAAATCAGTGATGAGCTCAACAAAATAATATATATATATTTTATTTTTTATGAAACTTCCCTGATGTTCATATTGTTTCAACTTCAAGCTAAGTTTATGTCTACCCCAAATAAAACTTTTCCCATCCTCTCCCCCGGCAAAAAGCCTCACAATCTGGGACCCCCATGCCATCTGGTAGTTCATGATGACCAACTAGATGATATATCATTTACCACTTGCTATCCAGCTCATCTTGTCACTGGCGTCTAATGAGAAACTTATTTTGGCCCCCGATACAAATTTAATTTCGGTTGTTTCTTTTAATTATTATTATTATTACTAGCTAAGCCACAACCCTAGTTGGAAAAGCAGGATGCTATAAGCTCAAGGGCTCCAACAAGGAAAAATGGCCCAGTGAGGAAAGGATATAAGGAAATAACTACTGTATATGTGTAATAAAAAATTAAAAAAAGATTTTAAGAACAGTACTAATATTAAGACAGATCTTTGATGTAATACATGGCAATACAATTATAATTTTGCTTAGCTTTGTGTAGTGTGGAGGAAGGTTATTCACTCACATTTCTCTTCTTTGAAGTTATGACACCTCTTGGTTGACTGTTTTGATTATCAATCTAAAGTTGAAGTTTAAGTTTAGTAACACCTTAACCTGTTTGCATTCAATTCAAGGTAATCCGCAGAAGCCTGGGAAAACTAGGCTAACTTCTTGAGATTGTTACGTCCAACCAAATTTGATTACGTTAGTCATGAGCTTAGTCATGTGTTCCCAAGGTTAATTGATATAAGAGTTGTAGCTCACTTATGTTTAGCTGAAGCTAATGCAAAACTCAGAAAAGGATTTTAGCCATGAGATCTTTAAAAAAAAAAATAATAATAATAATAATTATTGTAAAACCACATACAAATTCCAGAAAATTGACCTTATTACTGGAGACCTTAAATTACTCAACATATACAATAGCTGTAATACAGTTCTCAATGGGACACATTTAATCTCTGATGCTTGGGCACAGATTCAAGCATGGATCTACTAAATCCCTTTATGACTGAAATTGATACTGTATTCCTTTTGTAAAAAAATAAAAGTTTAACTAATTCCAAGCTAGACCTTGATCGACAAACTCTTAGCTTTGCACCAATCAAACATTCCACTGTCTTTGCTGAGGATTATTGGTAGAGGGTTTCAATAATTGGTTTTGAAATATTCTTGAAATGTAAGTGATAAATAAGGAAATAAATAAACTATTTGAGAGGTAATGAGTAATTAATATAGAATATTATAAGATCAATAACGTTAAAAAAGATTCGTCATACAAAAACAATGAAGGGAGACTTATATCAGCCTGTTCAACATCAAAACATTCACGGCAAGAATGAACTCCTGAAGTTACACCAATTCAACTGCCCAATTTGGAAGATCATTCCACAATCTGGTCACAGCTTAAATTAAACTTCTAGAATACTGTGTAGTATTAAGCCTTATGATGGAGAAGGAATGTATATTAGAATTAACTGCACATCTAGTATTAAATCTAGGATGGTAGTCAGGGAAGACCTGAATACAAAGGATGGTCGGATTCCAACAAATTAACACAGGGTCAGCAGCAGCTGAAGACCAAACAGGAGAAAATACTCAAACCAAGACAGAATAAAAGAACAAAAACATTTTTTAAGTATAGATTATCATAATAAATATTCAGACTTTCTCAATAAACCAATTTTTTTTTACAATTGAAGAAACAGATCAAATGTGGTTTTCAAAGTAAATTTGCAATCAAGAATCACAACAATGCAGAACTCTGGAGGATGAGAAACCACTGCATTCAACCTACATACAACAACACTGAGTTTTGTTAGGATTCAACTTCATGCCCTATCATTTGCACCAGGCACCAATTTTAGATAGATCTCTATTAATGGTTTCTGCAAACCCAGATCTACATTTATGAGATAGGATTGAGGCAAAGAATAGCATCATCTGTATATGCAACAAGCTTGATTTCTTGTTACTGTAACACTAGTTGATTTTCACATATCAAAATATTCCAATATCTCACTTTGAAACCAGTTGTCTGACGAGACTGAATCTATTAAACCAACTCCTTGTACACCCCTAACTACAAAGGTCACAGAAATGTAAGCCACCATCATTGCGGCCAAAAACGAACCTACCAGTCATACTGCCGTTTGTAGAAAACCTGAACTTGCCTATCAGATCCAATGGAGAACAGGAAAAACGAAGATTCAGATTTGGCCAGTCCTGTAACGACTCCCCCAACCATATTAAGGGATCCGGGATATGGTGAGAAAAACATAACATTTCTTTTTGAGTGATGTCGTAAGCACGTTCACGTTTGGCCTTCTCCACCAACTCTATATTTCCCAACAAGATAATGAAAAATTATTTGATAGGTCGTATCTAATTTCCTCGTAACTGACATAGCTAAAAAAAAATCTATTTCCTGGGTGAAAGTGAGGTAAAAAGATTATTCCCCTAGATATACATCCAAGATGAAATTACTCCTACTATCAAGAACAGGGATTCTGACCAGATTCCCCCATTTCCAAATATATACCAGTGTAGTTTGAATACCACCAAACACTTAACCACTACCAGAGACTCCAAACCCTTTAAGAAGGCAATGGATGTGAAGGGTTGATGCCTTCTTCACCCAATTCTTTGACAAATGGATATAATCTCTAAATGCACACTACCCTTCCTGAGAAGCATACATGAAGAGAGAAATGCAAGGACACTCCCTGACTTGAGCAACTTGGATAGTCCCTCCATTCCACTTGTTGAAGATGGTTGTTGAAGATGGTTTTGTATATATAAAATGTATAATTACTAAATACACTGGGATAACAAGGTTTTTTTCAATGCCAATTGAGGTGAAACTGAAAGCCCTCATCTTCAAGTGTCTCAAGGAAACTAACTTCTCTAAAGAAGCCACAGTCCATAGTAGCCTCATCCACATACAAATCAACAGATTTCATTGGTTGAACTTCAACAAAATAATAACTAAATCCTCTTTCCCTACAAGACGGATTTCATCACCAAGTAAGAATCCTTAGAGTTGTACTTGAGGACCTTACTCTAAACCTCACACTTTCTCAGTAACCTTATTACAGTACCCACACTTGTTAAACCCAAATCCCTACCAAACATGTTAAAAAACAGCCAGTTTCCAAAAACAACAGAATCCTGATCTCCAGACATCCCATCCATTCGAGATGGGATCCATCATCCTGATGAATACATGAGAACTCAAACTGAGACCAACAGCCAGGCTCCTGTCATAGCAAATGCCAAGTTGTATCACTATTACAACAAAGATTTCCTTGGAGATAGCGAAGAAATATGCTTAGTATTAATTATCAAATAAGAAAAAGAAAAGTAGGGTTCAAAAGAAATAAACCACTCTGCATCACTTTGTATTCGAGATTCTATTGGCTATTCATCTTTAATAGCCTATTTGATCTAAGGAACCAAATATATAAGGAGTAACCAAAAAGTGTACCAGTTAACGACACTCACTCAACCATAAAGGATCCAACTTATTCCCTACACTTACCACATTATTTAAAAAAGGCTGCAGCAACTTTTTGAGACCTATTGAAATAGTTTAGTCTAAACAATAAAGATTACAACAAGGTTAAAATCCTGGTGACCTGCAAATTTTTCTTCTACAGTAGTCTAAACAACCCTATTGATTCTTCAAAATTAGAATTTGAATTATACTCCAAACTTTAAATCAAATAATTTCTTTAGTAAGTGAAAATTCCTTTAGTCAACCAATTAAAAAACTTTAATCAAAACCTCCTCTGTAAAGCATAATAATGGTTTTAAGAGAAATACCGTGATCTGAGGCACTAACAAGGTTAGGCACTATACGTTATAAAATTCAAAAGAATATTTTGTGGGATTGTCTTTTGAGACCATTTATTTAACTTCCCATGACAAAGTAAAACAAAGAATAGGCCATAGTAGAAGTGGCAGCTTTTGATGACTCTTAGGAGTGGCAACCTTTGATGACAGAATAATATGCATTATCAGAAAGTAACTTCTTTCAAATGCAAGTTTCCTAGGGATATATTGTATGTTTCATCTGAGATAAGTTATTCTTCCGTATTAACCTCATTTTTGGCTGGGATGTTAGCCTAGTGAATACTTCAAAATTCAACTTCAGGGCTTTCCCCCTTAAGTTACTTTCAATGGTGACATTTGCGCTGAACTACACAAGGGGACTCTTCAGAAATAGAAACACTAGTACCTAGCCTCCCGGCTAGTACAGTGGTAATGTGTTTGCCTTGCATTCGCATGATGGAAGATCGGTCACAACCCGAAACCGTGAGTTTAGGCTGTTTACTGGAGAGGCCACTGCTGTGACTGGGCACCACAGTGGGTTGGGCTTGTCCAGCTGACGTTATGGTGAGCATGAATTCTGATAAAACTGCAACCGAGATCAGACACCTTTAACCTGTACATTTACTGTACACTATTAGGGAGCATACAAAACAAGCTAGTGGTCAAGCTTACTATGGGATGAAATCCACTACCATCTGTCATTTCCACACCTAAAATATTTTCTTGAAATATTTCATTTTAATTGTTCATTACTTCTCATATAGTTTATTCCCTTCCTCACTGATCTATTTTTTTCTGTTGGAGCCCTTGGGCTTATATCATCCTGCTTTTCCAACTAGGGTTGTAGTTTAGCTAGTAATAATATAACAACAATCATGTAACTAACTTTAGACAGCTAAGCTATATTTTCCCCATAACTAAATATTCATTTACCTTTAAAATCTAATTAACCCAAGTTGTGAGCTAAACATAACTCTTAAGAAGAGTAACTGCTTTTAAATCATATTCCTCAAAAGAATAAAATGAAACTCAATCCTATGCCAGATCACTGCCATTGGCATTCATATTAATTCAAGAAGACATCGCATCCAAACATTATAACACCTAAAATCTCTGAAAAACTAGGCAGTTGCCATAAGCTTCCAGATTAACTCCATACTCACTAGAAGGAGAGACATCTTGCAAGGAAAGAAAACAGGAAACTTTTAATTTTAGGAAGGACATCAGCATTTAAACCATTTGAAGAGAGAAGCAACATGA
Source organism: Palaemon carinicauda (assembly GCF_036898095.1). NCBI lineage: Eukaryota > Metazoa > Arthropoda > Malacostraca > Decapoda > Palaemonidae > Palaemon > Palaemon carinicauda. The sequence continues at coordinate 38,065,272 of NC_090764.1, forward strand.
ACATCAAAGGAGTTTTATATAAATAATTTATTATACCTGAATAAGCACCTTCCTTAAATATAAAATGGAAGGATTCTGTGGATGCGAGAGTACTGGAGCATATACAGTAATGAGATGACAATTTAAAGGACTAAGTACCCTCAAGGTGTGGCATCCACTAGTTGGAATACAGAAAAATATAGAAAGATTGTTTAAACGTGTAATAAGAAGAGGGTGAGTTGTTCAATAAAAGTATGCATTGGAAGTATCAGGTGAAAGTCCAATAGTATGCCAAGAAAATCTAGATAAAAAGAAAGCTGGGAATTTAAGCATAAAGTTTACCAGAAGGTAGACAATAGAGACCTTAATTTCTCACTAAGTTCCAATGGGAAAACTTCGACATTCAAACTAAAGATGATATACCAACCTGCATATCTCCATTAACATAGAATGTTAAGATCTTCTCTGGTAAATTCAGTAATAGTCCTACGGTGTCCCCAGCTCTTACACCTCCAGCTGTTCTATCAAAATGTTCTCCTCCGTGCATAAACCACGAGCGTTCCCCATCAATATACATACTCCAGCTACCGCCACATTTACCTGTTGATCAATAAGAAATCACTGAATAATTCTTCAAAAACTGAATTATTTACAAATTTACTGTAATTAAAATTTTGTACATACCAATTTACTGTATAATAAAACAGTTGAGTATTTTGCAATCATTAAGAAACTATACTTTTCCATTCATTCCTGATTTACACTGATTAAAAACTAAATAACAAAAATCATTCAAAACTACAATGTAATGTATAAAGTTTCTACTATTGAATTACAGGTGTATAAATTTCATTTACAGCAAATTAACTATTGTTATTTTTCTTTTCAGTGATTGCAGTTGTACCTACAAGCCTCAAAATCATAATCTTCCAGAAAGTGTTAAAACAGGAAAGGTAAAGATTAAAGAATCATACCCGACATTTACAAATAACCAATTTACAAGAACTTACCTAAAATCATCTCTTTGCAAATGTCTATTCTTCCAACTCCAAATGCAATGTCAGCATTGCCATCATATCGTTCAATGCTGAACTCCCAGTAATGAACTCCTCTAGAGAAGCCCACACTACCCATGGAAACACGATGTTCATAAGAGTCACAGCCTATTGTGCAGCCATTCTCCGACAAAGTATGATCAGCATGATTTGTTTCCAATATAAACCATGCAACTGTTAGAACAAGGAAAAATTTCATGATCAATACTCTACCAATTATTGTACATTAAAGTAGATCCTGTATATAGCTCAAGCCTTTTAGAGAACTTTAATTTGTCAGCAGACATAAATCTGTGCAAGAATATGAAACTTGGATTAATCTCATGTAAAACCTTAAAACACTTTATAACACATTTATTTGTTGAAATGGATGAAAGGCAATTACCTTCTGCAGTTTGTAAACAAAGTGGCTCACAAAATGCAGAGCTACCACTGTTGTTAAAGGCTTTAACTCTTGCTCTATAAATGGAATTGAAGTGAAGACCATCGATGGTGCACACAGTCTCCTCTCCAGTGTATACTTCCTGTTGAGTAAAAAATTGGTTTTAATAACAATAACTATAAAGTACTGTATATATATGGTAAGATACTACCTTTTTTCTACAAGGCATTTTCCCAAAAAGCATGTAACAATTTATGAATTATAAAAAGTAAAAATATTGAGGACATATTCTATTTAAAAATTCATCTACTTTATATGTAATTTTAACAGGTAATTTCATCTCCCGTCTGAGACAGACAAGTTTCCTCTGCTCCCAAGTCTTTCATTCTCCAGTTGAAAAAACAAAGTGCACAAGATTTTGAAACGATTAAAAAAAATTATCTTCCCTTACAAACAGAATTTTTAACTGATCTACAAAGAACATACTGACAGCCTTTATTCAAGATAATTCTTCCTCACACACAATGATCTAATTAACAAACCAGAATTAGAATTCCTTTTGAGAATACCATCACATCCTATATGAGTTAGGAAGTCAAAACCACCCACAATGCACTGTGGATGTCTTTGACCCTTAGCTCTCCTCCAACTTTTTAGACTTCTACTTAACTTCTATTTCTACATCCTTACTTCAATCTTGCTGTCCAACCTCTTAGCCATGACCACAGAGTGCAACTGTACAAGTTTCCCCACATGCTGTACCTCGGAACTGAAGGGACTTCAAGAACCTAATAGGGGTCTTAATCTGCTTTTTCAATCATTCCTTAAAAGGTTCTTTTTCTGTTTTTTTTAATCTTTCCCAAAGGGCACTTAGGTAGGTTTTTTTCTGCGAGACTAACTAGAAAAAAACCATCATTGCTTCTGGCTATTCCATCTTGCTAATCTATAAATAAACTGCTTGGATCACACTACCCTATGTAACACTAAGGAAATTAGAAATAATCAGATCTCACCCTTTCCCTTAACTTCTTAATCAGGATTCTGAAGATTCCACTTCTGACTGTCCAAATTACCTCGGGGGATTTATCTTAATATCTAGTAATTTCTACACAGAAGTCACAGACAGAAACGACACGACTTCATTTTTAAACAGCAAGTTAGTCTTATTTTCTTATTATAATTTATTTTTTACTCCCCAATTTCTTACAGAAATGCACAGCTTTACATATTGGGACCCACGGGATTATAGCATTATGCTTTTCCCAACACAGGTTTCTACTTGGTTAGTCATGCTGATAATGATGGTGGCAGCTTGGAAAGCTCCAAGAGGACTAATTCATTAGAGCTTAAGTCAGAATATGTTATTTTCATTAGTAAAATAAATTTTTGAATATACTTACCCGATAATCATGTAGCTGTCAACTCTGTTGCCCGACAGAATTCTATGGAGGGATACGCCAGCTATCACAATACTAGAAGGGGGTGTTCTTACCAGCGCCACCTGTGGCCAGGTACTCAAGTACTTCTTGTTGACACCTCCTCAATTATTCCTCGGTCCCACTGGTTCTCTATGGGGAGGAAGGGAGGGTCAATTAAATCATGATTATCGGGTAAGTATATTCAAAAATTTATTTTACTAATGAAAATAACATTTTTCAATATTAAACTTACCCGATAATCATGTAGCTGATTCACACCCAGGGGGGTGGGTGAAAACCAGTGTACAAGATTAAAGGATAGCTAAGTATCCCATATTTCATATAACAGTTATCTCAAATAACAATGAAATAATAAGTACCTGGTAAGGAAGTCGAATTGAACCGTTACTCTGTCTCTTTTTTAAGTTCGTCTTCCTTACTGAGCGCAGCGTTCCTCTTGGAGGCTGAATCAACCCAAAGGTGCTAAAGTATACAGGGCTGCAACCCATACTAAAGGACCTCATCACAACCTTTAACCTCGGCGCTTCTCAAGAAAGAATTGACCACCCGCCAAATCAACAAGGATGTGGAAGGCTTCTTAGCCGACCGAACAACCCATAAAAAGTATTCAAGAGAAAGGTTAAAAAGTTATGGAATTATGGGAATGTAGTGGCTGAGCCCTCGCCTACTACTGCATTCGTTGCTACGAATGGACCCAGGGTGTAGCAGTACTCGTAAAGAGACTGGACATCTTTGAGATAGAATGATGCGAACACTGACTTGCTTCTCCAATAGGTTGCATCCATAACACTCTGCAGAGAACGGTTCTGTTTGAAGGCCACTGAAGTAGCCACAGCTCTCACTTCATGTGTCCTTACCTTCAGCAAAGCAAGGTCTTCTTCCTTCAGATGAGAATTTGCTTCTCTAATCAGAAGCCTGATGTAGTAAGAAACTGAGTTCTTAGACATTGGTAGAGAAGGCTTCTTGATAGCACACCATAAGGCTTCTGATTGTCCTCGTAATGGTTTTGACCTTCTTAAATAGTACTTAAGAGCTCTAACAGGGCAAAGTACTCTCTCTAGTTCGTTCCCCACCATGTTGGACAGGCTTGGGATCTCGAACGACTTAGGGCAAGGACGGGAAGGAAGCTCGTTTTAGCCAAAAAAACCGAGCCGCAAGGAACATGTAGCCGTTTCAGATGTGAAACCTATGTTCCTGCTGAAGGCGTGGATCTCACTTACTCTTTTACCTGTTGCTAAGCACACGAGGAAAAGAGTTTTTTAATGTGAGGTCCTTAAAAGAGGCTGATTGGAGCGGTTCAAATCCTGATGACATTAGGAACCTTAGGACCACGTCTAGATTCCAGCCTGGAGTGGACAACCGACGTTCCTTTGAGGTCTCAAAAGACCTAAGAGGTCCTGTAGATCTTTGTTGGAGGAAAGATCCAAGCCTCTGTGGCGGAAAACCGCTGCCAACAAACTTCTGTAACCCTTGATCGTAGGAGCTGATAGGGAGCTTACGTTCCTTAGATGTAACAGGAAGTCAGCAATCTGGGTTACATTGGTACTGGTTGAGGAAAACTGCATTGGCCTTGCACCAGCTTCGGAAGACTTCCCATAAAGACTGATAGACTCTGAGAGTGGATGTCGTCCTTGCTCTGGCAATCGCTCTGGCTGCCTCCTTCGAAAAGCCTCTAGCTCTTGAGAGTCTTTCGATAGTCTGAAGGCAGTCAGACGAAGAGCGTGGAGGTTGGGAGTACCTTCTTTACGTGAGGTTGACGCAGAAGGTCCACTCTAGGAGGAAGAGTCCTGGGAACGTCGACCAGCCATTGCAGTACCTCAGTGAAACATTCTCTCGCGGGCCAGAGGGGAGCAACTAACGTCAGCCGTGTCCCTTTGTGAGAGGCGAACTTCTGAAGTACCCTGTTGACAATCTTGAACGGCGGGAATGCATACAGGTTGAGATGGGACCAATCCAGCAGAAAGGCATCCACGCGAACTGCTGCTGGGTCTGGAATCGGAGAACAATACAAGAGGAGCCTCTTGGTCATCGAGGTAGCGAATAGATCTATGGTTGGCTGATCCCACAGGGCCCAAAGTCTGCTGCAAACATTCTTGTGAAGGGTCCACTCTGTGGGGAAGACCTGACCCTTCCGGCTGAGGCGATCTGCCATGACATTCATATCGCCCTGAATGAGCCTCGTTACCAGCGTGAGCTTTCGATCTTTTGACCAAATGAGGAGGTCCCTTGCGATCTCGAACAACTTCCTCGAATGAGTCCCTCCCTGCTTGGAGATGTAAGCCAAGGCTGTGGTGTAGTCGGAGTTCACCTCCACCACCTTGTTAAGCTGGAGGGACTTGAAGTTTATCAAGGCCAAATGAACTGCCAACAACTCCTTGCAATAGATGTGAAGTGTCCTTTGCTCCTGATTCCATGTTCCCGAGCATTCCTGTCCGTCCAGTGTCGCACCCCAGCCCGTGTCCGATGCGTCCGAGAAGAGACGGTGGTCGGAGGACTGAACAGCCAATGGTAGACCTTCCTTGAGAAGAATGCTGTTCTTCCACCACGTTAGAGTAGACCTCATCTCTTCGGAAACAGGAACTGAGCCCGTCTCTAGCGTCATGTCCTTTATCCAGTGAGCAGCTAGATGATACTGAAGGGGGCGGAGGTGGAGTCTCCCTAACTCGATGAACAGGGCCAGCGATGAAAGTGTCCCTGTTAGACTCATCCACTGCCTGACTAAGCATCGGTTCCTTCTCAGCATGCTCTGGATGCATTCTAGGGCTTGGAAGATCCTTGGGGCCGACGGACAAGTCCGAAAAGCTCGACTCTGAAGATCCATACCCAAGGAGACAATGGTCTGGGATGGAACGAGCTGAGACTCCTCAAAATTGACCAGGAGGCCCAGTTCCTTGGTCAGATCCATAGTCCATTTGAAAATCTCCAGACAGCGACGACTTGAGGGAGCTCTTAAAAGCCAGTCGTCTGACGGAGCCGGACACAAGATCATGATACTGCTGCACAGTCTGTAAACTGTCAATCATGGGCAAGCGAGGAAGTACAGTGACAACCCGAATCTGTCTAGACTGTCTGGGTCGTACAGACAACTCCTTAACGGGTTGCTGAGGTTGCCCACTGCGTCACAACAAGTCCCTTCTGTTGGTTGTTGAACGTCTTCCCCGTGACACATTGACTCCGTAAACAAAAAATCCTCTAACAAGGACTAAGCTTGGACTGCATGTCATGCAACACAGCTCAAGGTCTATGGGAGCAGGTGTGGTAACAGACGGGATTAGCGGCTGAAGTGTAACCATTACCTTCCCTGTAAGCATGTTATGCTTAAATAAAAGTCCATAAGAGGTTATGCAGCTAAAGGCTCCCTCCAAATGACAGAGTCCTCAAGGGAATATCAGAAGGAGGGAGAAAAGAACTTTCTCATCTACAGGGACCTTATCCTAGAAAAGCTAAGTTCTCTGAGTGAGGGTTCACTGGTGCAAAGCAGCAGACTAGAAGGCAACGTTATGAAACTGCTTGACAGTCTAGTGAGTTGGCAACAACCCAAGATGTGTTGAGAAGCATGCGGTAAGGTATGCAGAGCATGATGTATGCAGAGTATGCTGTATGCAGAGCATGCTGAATGCAGAGCATGCTGTATGCAGAGCATGTTGTATGCAGAGCATGCTGAATGCAGAGCATGCTGAATGCTGAGCATGTAGGAAGTAGAGCCTGCTGTAAGCAGAGCCTGCTGAAAGGAAAGCAGAGCGAGTGCATGGCGTTTAACATTTCTCAGAAATTCCATGACCAGTGCTAGAGTGCTTAATGCATGCTTGCATGGGGTTGAACCATGGTATGCTGAACAGCAGAGTCAGAACGAGCTGGAACAACAACAGAGGTTTCCTCAACTTGAGGGAAAACCTGAGGTTCAGACTGCATAGGCTGAACAACAGACGGAGCAGAAGGCAGGTGCAAGGGTGAAGGAGGTTGACTCCTAGCAAGAGTTGCACCCAAGGATTGTACCAGCTAAGCGGAGGACGGAGGCGGAGTAGTCCGTTCCTGTTCCTGAGAGATGAGTGGAGCATGAGAAGGTTGAGGCTGCGCAGAACAAGGTAAAGTTCTAGCAAGCTGAGGCTCCTGAGGCGCAAGTGCATGGTGTAGATGAGCTTGCCTAGATGAGGGTTGAACTCGGTGCAGCGCTGGTTGAGCAGACAGACTCACGGAGGGGAGAGGTTGTTGTACCCCAACCGAGAGTTGCACCACTGGAGGAGCAGCAAGGGGAGGAGGAGGAAGAGTGTAACTCTCCTGATCCCAAAGCAAGGGTTGCCTTAAAGAAGGCTGAGGCTGAACAACACTGTGAACAGCAAACTCCGAAAGTGGTTCAACATCGTACGCCTGGCAGATGGAGCTGCGACTGGGTGCAGCGAGTGCAGGCGGGTGCAGCACAGGCTGAACGGGTGCAGGAGGTTGGTGCACCACCGGTGCAGGCGGGTGCAGCAAAGGCTGAACGGGTGCAGGAGGTTGGTGCACCACCGGTGCAGGCGGGTGCAGCACAGGCTGAACGGGTGCAGGAGGTTGGTGCACCACCGGTGCAGGCGGGTGCAGCACAGGCTGAACGGGTGCAGGAGGTTGGTGCACCACAGGTGCAGGAGGTGCAACACTCTCAGCACGACACTCACGCATCAAGTCCGAAAGCTGTGCTTGCATGGACTGTAGTAGAGTCCACAACATCGTACGCCTGGCAGATGGTGTTGCGACTGGGTGCAGCGAGTGCAGGCGGGTGCAGCACAGGCTGAACGGGTGCAGCCGGGTTGTTGAACTTTACTTCGTACGTCTGGCATAGGTCTGGACTTTACGTTTAAGAGGTCTTGAGACCTGAGACCAGCGTAACTCTGCCTTTATTTTCTCCTCTAAATCTCTTCTGCAGACGAGCAAAATAAGGGCTCAATCGTCTGCGGGTGGGAGTGACGGTCTCGGAGAGACACGCCCACAACCACCGAGGATACTTCTGTGCGCCGATCAAGGCCTGCCGAACCCTTATGCCCTTCGACATTGCTTCTCCCCTGGGCTTGGGAGCTTGCAAGAGGTCCCGGACTGGGAGGACGACTGGCGCGCACAAAAGTACCCTCACGCATAACACTGACATACTTTGCGCTAATCACTTATCACTTTGATTTCTGTTTGCACTTATTTCACTGAACTCGAAACTTTAAGTGGTTTGTACCTGAAACACGCAATTCTATCCTTCTCAAAAGTTAGTAATTGCGAAAACAGAATTACAATGTAACAGAAAAATCTAATGAAAGAAAAATTCAGTGGCTGGAAAGAGACTAAACACTAGATCGCTCTAGAAACGTTTAGTTTCTTCCCCTAAAGAGACTAGGGATAAGAGCAAAACGATAACGACGTTACTCGTACGCCTGGCAGGCTTGAGGGAAACGTTTATCCTCTTTCTCCCTCCGTCTCTATCTCTCTCTCTCTCTCTCTCTTGACTTAGAACCTGAGAGAAGAGCCCAATCATATATATCGTTAAAACATATTATTGTTAAAGGAAAAAACTGAAATATTTCCCAAAAAGAAAAGTTCCTTATTAGGATCAAAACCATTAAGTTAAGAAAGAATGAACAAAACGCTAGACACGGTTACTCTTACTGCAATGTGAAACCGTGAACATTCTTTCTCTATCGTAACGATAGAGTGCAAGTTGAAACGTTCTGAACGTCAACAACTGCCGAGACAAACAAAACGTTAGTTCAACTTTGAAAAAGTACGAGACTATCAAAGAAATTCTTTCAAAGACCTTAAAATAGCATAATATGTTAACAGGTAAAACCGAAATGACGGGCTCACGATAATTAACTTCGGTACCAAGAAAAGACCGCCTACTATTAGGAAGGTCGAATATAAACAAATATAAAAATTAATTTTAATAAGTTTATAATAAAAGGAAGTTAATCGAAGAGGCCTATAAGAGGCGGAGAGATATAAAATAAATCTATAACTTTTGTTAAGCAAAATTAAGAAAGAGAGTCTATACTCTCTTAGACACCAACACTTCCGTCTAAGGGAAGGGTCGGCCATTGAAAGGTGAACGAGAGTCTCTCTTCGTCACCAAAAATAATCAAATTAATTCCAAAAGCTAACTAAGCTAAAATAGAAGTTTCCAGTAAAGCGACAGCCGAAATCAAAGAGAAATACTTCACCAAAGTCGTGAAAATACTCCAAGAACATAAGCGTATCCCAGAACGTCTTGTCAGAAGCACGACAGAGGAATAATTGAGGAGGTGTCAACAAGAAGTACTTGAGTACCTGGCCACAGGTGGCGCTGGTAAGAACACCCCCTTCTAGTATTGTGATAGCTGGCGTATCCCTCCATAGAATTCTGTCGGGCAACAGAGTTGACAGCTACATGATTATCGGGTAAGTTTAATATTGAAAATTACGAGGTTCAAGTTCAGACTATTTCTTAACGTGTGTGAGATTACAATTAAACTTCTTTTCCTCAGCAAAATCTCCCACATGCCTCTATAACTAAATACTGTACTTTCCATCCATCTTGGGGCTTCTAATAATCAATCAAAAACCTTACCTCTTAAAATTTCTTTCTCCTCTACCATAACCAACTATTTTCATACATTATGGAAGGCTTCCCTTCTGCATTTTTACTTTTCTGCAAGTGAATTTTAACTCTCTATATATTCAATAATAACCAGGTAGTCAATAATTCCTATTCTGGCTGATTGGCCACATCCAATTATTGTACTTTTCTCTAAAATAATATCCATCAAACTTAATGGAAGGACACTTTTCTATATCATTATTTTGTACTACTGCTACTACAGAATTATTACTTAATAATCAAATCAAGAAAATGCAGGAATAGGCTTAAAATACCACCACCCTGCAAGGCAAGTTTCAACACAATAATATGATCATAATTGATGAAAGGGAAAATATGAGAAAGCATTGAAATAAACAAATACACAGAAAAATATCAAAAGGCATTGATGCAATTGGCTAATAATGTAACATTACAATCTCTTAAAATGTCTGAGTGTTAACATCAATAATAATTGGCCAGTCATTTATTGGAAAAAAAAATTAAATTTACTAACACTTTTTTATATTAAATAGAATAAAAGAGCCCTTGTACTGCATAAATGTGAACACGTCCAGTCAACAAGGTGGAAGGGGCAATGTTCATCGGGGAGTAGGCCTAATTCATACCAGTCCTTAAGGCATAATACAAGTTCTCTCTTGAATATCTCATGAGAGAAGGCCAAACTAAATATCTTTAGCTAATGGTCTAAAGTACCACTGCCATTGTTTGGATAAGGAAGCTACCAATATCTTTCAAAATGTTAAGATTCATGGAACCCATTGTAATCCCAGAAGAAGAACAGTATTGGAGAATACATATCTGAACAGTAGCATCTCTGTATATAGAGCAAGCTTTATTAGAGAATACAGTGCAGTACATGATATGAACAGAATCAATACTGTACAGTATACAGAGGAAGCTTTCATACAATTTTCCTAACAGTATTGGAGATGCTGAGCAAGTGAAAACCTTGAATTCAAATACAACACTATGTATACTACTGTGCAATACTGTATTGTCAAATATCAATAATTATTTAACACATTACTTGTACAAAGGGAATCATGGAATGGAAGTACACCGAGAAATGTTGATCAACAATGCCCTAAGGTTTTGGCTTTTAACCTCCTACAGCCATTTTCTGATTTATTCCAGATCTAGTATAAACAGAATTTTTATTTGAACAATGTCATTGTAATGCCTTAAGATCACTGGAGGTACAAAGGACAACTATTATGTTTATCAAAAATATCCTGTAATGACAGCGATTAGAAGCTTGAAAAAAAAAAAACATTGTGCAAGATCAACTACTAAATCTCAAAAATTGTAAAAAGCACAACTACGATAAATTTGAAATCTGTCAAATTAGTTGTGAATGTTACCAATGTAACTTAAATCTGTCTAAATGTAAATCACAATTTCCCAATTTCTCCTGGGGGAATAAGTTGGACCTATAATTATTGCAATCAATATTTGGGTGAAATAAGCACAGAAAAGCTTATCTCGATTCCCCTAAAAAATGCGGTTCTAAAGATTATTTCACAAAAACCGCCTGCATTTCCTTTTAGAAACATAACAGGAATCTAGATCTATACCACACCAATTGCCCTACTAATGTAAATTTTTTTCTTAATCTGGTTAATAATTATCAAAACTATCCAATACAGGATGGTGAATGCAATTTAAGACCTCTAGACAAGAACCAGTACATAAGTGCAAGAACTTTTAAAGATAATAACCAGTAAATACCGTAAGTGCATAACAGAAAAATTAAGTAACTTATTTTAGAAGTGTTGAAGGAGTCCTTGAAATATTTGTAGGCTAGCACACCAATGTTAGCAAAATCAAAGACTGAAGGCGAGAGAGTAAGGGGTTATAAGCTGGAGGCTTAAGCATATTACTCGCGTTGAATGCATTTAGGTCAATATAAAGAACTTATTGTACCCCAATAGTTTAAAGACAACTGCTCAAACACTTTATGAATACAGTATCCAAAGAATTGGCAGATTCGTTGAAATCTGGCTGTGTAATAAGTAACAAAGGGTATAGAGTATAATGAAGCCTACACTGAAGTCAAGATTTCCAAAAGCTGACAATGATTCCCTATAATTCCTATTTCCACTAAGAAAAGCTAATGCTTCTTAAGTTTAACAGATGTTTCAGCAAAAAGAATCTAATTCAAGAGTAACCCAGCCGCAGAAACCAATATAATAAGGATACTGATAAGGGCAAAACTCAACAGAGTGGTTTACGTACATCAGACAGGTTGAAAGTTCAGATTTTTTTAAACACAGGAATACAAAATCACACACACAAAAATGCAGTAAGTGTAGTTGATCTACCTAGCCAGAAAAAAAAAAAAGTGGCTACAATAGAGTGCCATACATTTAGCCAGGTTGCCACTAAACAGAAGCCAGTGGTTTTCCAATTTTAATAAAAACAGCAATAAGGATTTGCCATAGCTTAAGAGGAAATTTCTTTTAATACAGTACTAGTAATAGGTAAACTAAGAGGAAATTTTTTTTAGTACAGTACTAGTAATAGGTAAACTAATCTCTTCGTTTGGAGATGGAATAGCAAATGAACCTCCATAAGATTTAATGAAACTCAAAACACCATTTGCACTAGTGGGTTTACTAAAGTTTAAATGATTCTACATAACTAAAAAAGACCAAGCTCACAAATTTGGTCCAAGCTGCAATAAAAAATCTTATTAATTGTGGTACTGTACTGTGAAAGGAAAAGCCCACTTAATTGGAATTAATTGCACACCTATTACAGTACCATGTGGAGGATGATATTGCCTGGGAAAACAAATGAAAAAAGGATGAACAAAATTATTGAAAAATTTCATAAATAACCAAAATCACAAATCTGATTGATGCTGCTTGATTAATATCAAGATTTGGAATACAAAATCTAAAAGAATTACAGTTTTTATCCAAAAATGTAATATGAATGCCAGATATTGAAAGCCAACCAAGGGAACAATATTGAAAATTCAGCGGAAAAAACAAATTGTAGAATTGCCTCACATGGTCTAAAAAATATCTTTAAAGACTGAATACAGTATTACTGTAATCTTTTGTGCAATTTGAGAAGATATGAACTGGATGTTTCTTGGAAATTTATTTTCTGTCTAGGATGATGCCTAACATTTTAAACTACAGGGAAAAAAAAAAAAAAGGGAGAGAAGAAGAAGAAGATGTGTTGGGGAATTTGCTATTATCTATCTATCTATATACCAAGGCACTTCCCCCAATTTTGAGCGGTAGGCGACATAAAAAAAAAATAAAAAAAGGGGACCTTTCCTCTCTGCACTCCTCCCAGCCTGACGAGGGACTCAACCGCGTTCGACTGGTACTGCTAGGGTGTCAAACCCACCCTTCCTCGTTATCCACCACAGATGAAGCTTCATAACGCCTACTGCTGCTACCTTCGCCGTCAACCAAGATGACTGGAGGAAGCAGCATACATTTGAGTATTGTTTAGGCTCAACCCTGTTTCCTGTGATTAGGCCTTAATTCAGTCTTTTGAGAGCATTGACAACCACAGATATATGGCCAGGAGACTGGATCATGGTAAGTAAAGTACTATTTGTTTTTTGTACTATGCAACATATCTAGTACACAGACTAATGTACAGTACAGTATAAACAGAAGTACTGTACAGTATTGTACATAAGAAAAAAAAAACCCTATGAACACACCTACAATTACTAAAGCACCAAAAACTAACATAACTTAAAAGTGGTTTTTATAGAGGAAAACCTACTTTTGGGTAGGTGATGTGTGGTCTCCAAGAACAGAAAGATAGAACAAAGAATTTATTAAGACAAAATATTGAAGAAATATCTCTCTTCCTCTAGGGCCAACATTTCAACATGCAAAGCACAGACTCAGTTTGTATGAAAGAGATCTTCGAGTTCAGGCACCATTCATCTAGGCACAGCAACTCCAATGTTGTACTGAAGACAAAACAGCCCCTCCCCAAAAATAGTCTTGTGTTTTGTCGGGGTTTATGTGCTGCGTGGTTTCCAAAGACTAATACCAGAACATTAACCGAATGGCCTCACTACCATCAAGGTCAATATAGTAGTCTACAACCAAGCAAACAACTAAATCCTGCATATATGGTCAAGAAGAAAAACTAGCAAGTCTAACACTAACCTCTAAAACTCCAGAGAAAAGCAAGATGCCTGTCATCATGCTCCTGTTGTAGGGCCTACATGACGTAGCCGTTCTATCTGGTTTTCCTATACCAAACACGCATGTTGCACAGCTTAGATTTGTTTCAAGTAGTGACTTATAAACACCCGATCCCCAGGTGTCATTTGGACACGAGCAGAGAATTTTCACTACTACACATTTGTCTGTCACAATTAGGTGACCGATCTCAATCATAGAAGCGTCTCGTATCCTGGACCGCTTTTTGGTGTGCAGGTGTGAGTGAGCATACGAGCACATGCAAGCAGATGTGATCTCTCATCCCTATGATACCAAGTATATGTTTCCGTCTGTACTGGTGAGTCCTCATCTACGGAATATTAAGCATAGGAGTTGTGCACGTTCGAACTGGAGTGTGCACTGTACGAGTTGAGTGCTCCTTTGAGCACATATTCATATAAGTGCATTAGCATGCAGAAGGTCCTAGAACATAAGGGTGAGCGCGAACATCTGATTGTGTATCCAATAAGGTGTGTAGGAAGGGACAAGTGAGCACGTATCCAATGAAGGGTATAGGACGGGACGAGTGAGTGCATATCCAATGAAGAGTGTAGGAAGGGATGAGCAAGTGCGTATCCAATGAAGAGCGTAGGAAGGGACGAACAAGTGCGTATCCAATGAAGAGCGTAGGAAGGGACGAAAGAGTGCGTATCCAATGAAGAGCGTAGGAAGAGATGAGCAAGTACGTATCCAATAAAGAGCATAAAAAGGGACAAGTGAGTATGTATATCTAAAGAAGAACAAAGTAACGGATGAGTAAATGCGTATCCAATGAACAACGTATGAAGGGATGAATGAGTGCGCATCCAATGAAGAGTGCAGAAAGGGAGGAGTGAGCACGTATCCAATGATGAGTGTAGGAAGGGACGAGTGAGCGCGAATCCAATGAAGAGTGTAGGAAGGGACAAGTGAGCGCGTATCCAATGAAGAGCGTAGGAAGGGACGAGTGAGCGCGTATCCAATGAAGAGCATAGGGAGGGACGAGTGAGTGAGTATCCAATGAAGTGTGTAGGAAGGGAGGAGTGAGCACGTATCCCATGAAGAGCGTAAGAAGGAACGAGTGAGCACGGATCCAATGAAGAGCGTAGGAAGGGACGAGCACGTGTCCAATGAAGGACGCAGGAAGAGACGAGTGGGCGCGTATCCAATGAAGGGCGTAGGGAGAGACGAGTGAGCGCGTATCCAATGAAGGTCGAAGGAAGGGACGAGCAAGTGCATATCCAATGAAGAACGTAGGAAGGGACGAGTGAATGTCTCCCCAATGAAGAACCTAGGAAGGGACGAGTGAGTGTCTCCAATGACGAACATAGGAAGGGACGAGTAAGTGCGTATCCAATGAAGAACGTAGGAAGGGACGAGTAAGTGCGTATCCAATGAAGAACGTAGGAAGGGATGAGTGAGTGCGTATCCAATGAAGAACGTAGGAAGGGACGAGTGAGTGCGTATCCAATGAAGAACGTAGGAAGGGACGAGTGAGTGCGTATCCAATGAAGAACGTAGGAAGGGACAAGTGAGTGCATATCCAATGAAGAACGTAGGAAGGGACAAGTGAGTGCATATCCAATGAAGAACGTAGGAAGGGACAAGTGAGTGCATATCCAATGAAGAACGTAGGAAGGGACGAGTTAGTGTGTATCCAACGAAGAGCGTAGGAAGGGAAGAGTGAGTGTGTAACCAACAAAGAGCAAAGGAAGGGACAAGTGGGTGCGTATCCAATGAAGAATGTAGGAAGGGACGAGTGAGCTAGCACAATGGAGACAGCCCAAACAAGGAAAATGTACTAGAGTGCAAATGCAGAAGAGCTTGTTCTAACAAGTGAGCTCTGTATATAAGCAAGATAGGCGCGCACGAGTGCGAAGCTACATACAGAAGGCGCATTGCGGAGTCAGCACAATGAGCATGTACAGTACTGTACAGTATATACAGTTGAGCATGCATATGTAAGTGAGTGCGATAAGTATGCATATATAACAGAGCCTGATGAGCACATGTATCAAGGTGAGAGCAATGAGCGAGCATATCCAGGAAAGTGCAATGACTGCACATATCCACAACACCACGTGGGCAATGAATACTGTACAACCGAATACCGAAAAGATTGCGTTCACCAGGGATCTCTCTAAGAAGAGCTCAGAATGGAGTGAACAATTCTATTTTAGTATTTTCTTTAATTTACTGTACTCCATCCTCTGAGCTGAAAGTCAATATTTTACACTAGCTGCCATATCAGATTGAACAGTCATGGCCCCCGCAAGAAGCGCACAAAGAAATGTGGATAAATGGGAATCCATGCTACGCCTCCTTATGAAAGTGCTGCATTTCCATCCAGCAACCCTGGGGCAGAGTTCCAACCAAGCTGAAATTATACTACTAATAAAGGGCAAGGCTTTGTATTCACTCAAGAAAAATATTGGTGATTCAAGTTTTTATTTCAAAGTTTACTTACTGTACAAGGGGAAACGGGTGAGGGCGGGTTGAAGGGGGTGGGTGGAAAGTCCACTCCCTCCCATTAAGGATGGATGCAGCAATTTAAGGTTGGGGGAGGATTTAGGTTAGTGCAAATTCCTTAAAACTAAAATAAATTACTGGTCTTTGACATCATAGAAAATGGGATTTAAATTACCACCTTCTAATGTTCTTTTAACTTTGACCTGTTCTCTTATTTTGACATTTGCCTTAATTTATCATTGTTCATCTTGTGTTTTAAAAGCCTTTCATTGTAGCTTTAGCACTAAGCCTACAGTATTCCCTCCATTAGTTTTTCCTGACGAATTAAGTTTTTACACTGCGGACCCACATTGTAATTGTTAGGATATCAAGGAATAAACATAAGAACCAAAATGGCTCTGTCACAAGCCACAAGATCAGAGTAAAACCGATAATCATAGTGTTTACTGTGTTTCTTAATGGTAGAACAGTGCCGTTAATTTTACCTAACCAATTTACATGTCGAACGATTAGATAGAGCAAGAAACCTACCAAATCATGTGAGTTAGGGTCAGGAAGGGAAGGGTGTCAGTTCAATTTATGTGAGGTTACTTTAAGCGTCAAGATGTCCTTCAGAAGTCAAGAGCAGGACTCGATAATCATTCCATGTTGACATGAGCATAAGACATTATAAAATGTTGATCCTTTTTGTGGTTTCATGAAAAAAAATTTATCTTTTGGCGAAAGGTATTAAAAATGCAACATCAAAAACCGAACAAAACTCAACGAGTATAGCAAGAGGGGTAGGCTACCTTCCATGTACACTTTAAACTCGTCAACCACTTTCAACTTTACTTCGACCACTCATGAAAAAAACAGTATTCATGTAGGCTATATAGTATAACATCATATAAACCCCAAAAAGAAATAATTTCAATATGAACATAACAAAAAAAATCTTTACATACCGCACGCCTATTATGGTCCTTGTTTAAATGGCGGAAACTTGTTGACTGACACTGAGTTGACATTCGACATAAGACTGTCGTCATGAATGTCTTTTGCGATTTTGTAAACTACCAACGACACAGGCAGGTTGTTGGGCACAATTAACATGCCATGAAGATAATTTCAAATCCATTCTGCTAAAATTCTTATAGAGTTTTTCGATAATAAAAAATTCAGGCCAAGAAAACGGAAATGACAAATATTCTAGACCTCATAAACAAATACTAATGGAGTAATGTTATAGGCTAACTACTGTCTACACGAATTTCTCGACTTTACAGATGTGAAGGTCCGATTAATTCGATATATATATATATATATATATATATATATATATATATATATATATATATATATATATATAGTGTTATTGATAAAAAAAACTAAGCTAGAAATTAAACAAATATTTAAATTTAATCTATTAAGCCTGTGCTAAATAAAAAAATCTTTGAAACAGAAAAATACTCAAAATCGGATAAAATACCATGTAAGTTTTCCGACAAATGAATAAATTTCAGTTATTTTTTTTTTATTGACAATACGCAATCTAAATAAAAGAACCTTCGTCCTCCTATCCCATTGGAATGATTATTCCTACGGAGAAAGTTAATTTCATTTGCTTTAATTTGTTATTATCAAAATCATTATTATAAATAATTTGCCATTTTGCAGCTATGAAATGTTTCATGATGGTTATATGATCTTAACGGGTAGTTTTATGTTTTGTGGTAAATAAATTGCTGATTTAGCAGCAGCATCGGATTTTCATTACCAAACAAAAGGTGCCCCACCTCAAGAAAGGATCACTCATATACTAATTGATCTACATTGGCTGCCAATTAAAGCAAGAATCGAATTCAAAATATGTGCAATAACCCACCAAGTTATCAGAACCGGTCGTCCAAAATATCTAAGAATTGCCACATATTGTGCGCAACAAATAATCCTGACACGAGAATAATTACACATGGTTTCAAACAATTAGAACCTAGATAAATGTCTAGAGTCTAGAGCCTTTAAATATGCGGCCCTGAGACTATAATATAAAAGGCACCCACGAAACATCCGAATAACTGAAGATATTAAGGCTTTCATGAGGAAACTGAAGACTTTCTTATTATGCGAGAGTTTTGATAGCGACGATTAAACACTAAGCGAACAATACGCATTGTGAAATGTTAAATGCTTCCGAATGAACATCATAAAACGACCGTGGAGGTACTGTATAGAGTAGACAGACAGACAGGATTGGGATAGGGAAGTGGGGAATAGGGGATAAGGATAAGGAAGAGTACCCCTGGATACAATCCAGTTTATAGCCCGAAGGCAGGTACTCGGGAGGGGTAGGAGGAAGAAAAAGTGAGAAAAAGAAGTATAGGAGGAGAGGAAAAGAGAGGGGCAGACCCTCTTGCAATGTTAGGTAATAAGGTAGAGTGGATAGAGGAGGAAAGGAAAGGTTTTTTGGTTCACGCATCTAGCCCTGTTGCAATAATGATGTTAAATTTTAGATGACCCCCTTTGCAGGCTAAAATGATATGATGGCAGATTATGGGTTATGAATGTGAAATTAGTTAATTAAATTGAGTTATTGATTAATGATGGTTATGTAGAGAGTAGGGTTCTCCTACTGTAAAGGACCAGATAAGCACCCCTTGGCAATGTTGCCACATATACAAATTAATCTTAAATATACAGGTTTTTCAGCCTGATTAAGATTTTCATATTTTTCTTATAAAATAAGCAAAATATACAGATTTTTAGGAGACAATACATTTCCCCTTAAAAAAAATCCAAATTTCAATTCTTTTAACATTAATAAACAGGAAATTTCTTTTTTTTTCTTTTTTCCTTCAGCCAATTCATCTACTCTAAATTACGTGTTATTTCTAAAATCTAACCTACCAATTCCTCAGATTTTCTATACAGATTAATTATACAATATACAGATTTATTCAGATTTTTTTCAGTAAATATGCAGATTTAAAAAAAAATGTGGCAACACTGCCCCTTGGAGAAAGTAACATCCAACATGGGCAGGAATTCAAACTATTTCAACACTCACCCCTTAGAAATTTAATTTAAGGAGCTCTTTAATTTCTAATACTGGCTGGTCCCTATGTGTGTATCCTTTTAGGGGTTCTATGGTACTTCTTGAAACTAAAACGACTAATATAGTGCTACTTGAAGGAAACTTACCCTGAAAGGACCGTTGCTGCCATCGTCAATCTGCAGGGTGTATCCAGTTACGCAGGAAGTGTGATGTGGAGCCCATGCAATGGTAACACTGTTGTTCTCCGCACTGCATTCATCGGGAATCATAACAGGTACTCCGGGTGCTGTGAGAGGAATGTTAAAAGTTAACATAACATTAGTTCACCTGTATTTCTCCTCCAAAATCTGTCACAATGTTTAGTGATAAAACCTTGGGTATTTCGTGTGGTGACATGGAAACCAATAAAATCTTGTGTGCAGTAACTTACTGTTGTTTTATACATATGTAGTAAAAGTGTGAAACGAGCATACAGCAATAGGTCTAGGAAACTGCCTTACTGCTGCCGATACGCTAGCCACGTATCCATTTACTCTTTTCAATTTCATTTAGCAATCTTACGGACACCGAACTGTTCATAAAAACTCTGTGATGATAATTTTTTGAGCTTGTTAGAGGGGCTCACTAAACGGCCAACACCACGCTGTTTGGATATCAATAGGTTTTAAGAAACAAGGCAATTCCACGTGACCATTTGTATGTCATGCCGTCATATAAATTCCTTTACACAAGGCTAATAAAGGGCAGCATAAGAAGCACTCCATTTATACAAAATATAAACTTAACATTACTAACTTCTTGCGTGATTTTCATTGCCCCAAATGGAGACACCACGCTCTGGAGTCAAACACTACTGTACTGTACGTTAGTCTCTTCCCAAGTATAAATTAGCAGGTAAGCTTCAGAATAGTAAACCACAATATAAACATTATCCCTAAGTATTATCTCGTAAACGGAAGTCAAGTTTGCGATTATTTTTTATATCTTTTAATAATAAAAATTTATTGTAATATGTAAATACACTCATAATATGCCACTACATCCAAACGAAACTAATCGGATTGATTTCCACATACATAAACCCTTCGTTAATCCTTAACGGCAGCTCACTCAACAATTGAGTTATGTGGTATTACAGTATACTAAAGTTACGCAATGACCATACCATCATAAGTATCAAATTACCTCATATGGAATACCATTCAATCCACCGGATAAAATATATTTCCACGAAACCTAAAATCAAAACTCAAAATTGCCATGTAAATAATCGCACTGAACTTTCATAAGTGAATGCAGTTAGAATCACTAAGATAAATTCACGAGAACCATATTTGTAGAAGTCAGTAGCTCATATGTATAAGCTCATATAAAAGTTAAAATTCATTTAGTTTGCAATGAAAATCACAAATACTGATGACTTTATCACAACTAAGCATACAGTGCGTTTGTAATGTGTAGTTTAAAAAAACTGAAAAGAACAGAAATTACACAACACATACTTCCACAATACATAAAATCAAGTGTGTGTATTACACATAAACACGCCCATATATATATATATATATATATATATATATATATATATATATATATATATATATATATATATATATACACATATACACATATATACATACATATATATATACATACATATATATATATATACACATATATATGTATATATATATATACATACATGTATATATATGTATATATATATATATATATATATATATATATATATATATATATATATATATATATATATACACACACACACACACACACATATATATATATATATATATATATATATATATATGGGTGTGTTTGTATTTAGAGAATTACATATCATGATGACATGTTATATTTTATTTATATGTCCTTTTTTATACAGTTAATAATGCTACTTCAGTACTCTACATTTGCATATGTACCAAGTTTGTGAATACGACATAAAATGTTAATCTTTAAAAGACAAAATAAAAATAAATAAAGAAAAAATTTTAAGATTATTAAAATTTTTGAAAAATTTACAGTAATAAATTTAAAATAATACGTATATGAAATATATATATATATATATATATATATAAATATTTACTGTATGTATTTACTATATGTGTATGATTGTATGTACGTGTGTATGAAAATACATCACCAAAAATACAATAAAAGCAGAGTCCCTTATAAAAATACAGGGAATAGAGGTTTTACACAAATTATACAATTATCAAGGATAATATTGTGAAAATACAACATATCGAAGCGTATTACAAGGTTAGAATAGTTCATGCACTTGCATGGGCAAGGGATGCAGGGAAAACCAATCCATATATATACTGTATATATGCATACAATTTATATACATTTGCATATTTATATATACTAATGTACACACAAACCCAGGCGCACACACGCACACACATACACACGCACACACACATATATATATATATATATATATATATATATATACATACATACATACATACATATATATATATATATATATATATATATACACACACATATATATGTGTATATATATATATGTATATATATATATATATATGTGTGTGTGTATATATATATATATGTATATATATATGTGTGTATATATATATATATATATATATATATATATATATATATATATATATATATATATATATATATATATATATATATACTGTACAGTATATAAGGACATTTCCCCCATGCTTCTCGAAATCCTATTAACAGCCATCTTATCAATCCCGAACAAGCAATGAATATCTAATCAAAAAGGAATTTACACTATCCATTCTTACATGTACTGTATATTCCTGCGTGCATAATGTACATAACATTCGACTGGCACTACTTGAGGATAACTATGCTTTGAAAACTATTGTGGAACAAAGGAAATGAAAATGCATTTAAATAATAAAGTATACATATTTTTAAAATTAAATATTGTAAAGTGATTGGTGGATATATTACATTAGAGTAATATTCCCAAATTACTGTAAGTATTTAGTTGGGCTATTCATGGTTTTAAAAATAATAAATTTCATTATACAGTGAAAAGGTGATTTTATTTCAGTGCCAAATATTTTTCAAGCAAGGTAGAATTTGTTACCAAAACAAACTTGTCTCCATATTCTGGTATTTCTCTTTTCATTTATTGATAAAATCATTCTTTCTCAAAAACTTTTATTAAGGAATTCCACAGACTGAAATTAAAAGATCCTTGCACTAATATAGAGAATACCAAATAACAGTACACGTTGTAAGAATAATACTGTCAGTACAATACGCACAAGTTGTGGGAACTAACATAACATATACCCACACATACATATTTACACAATATAAACATACAACTACAGAAGACATTCTTTGTAACTGTAAAGCAATTGAGAGAAAGAGAGAAGAACCGACAAAGGAGACCAATTCTGCGTTCCCGCATGCTGAAACCGAATGCAGTCTTATCGGAAGAGATCTTATAAAATAGAACAACGTTTATGTTTAGTTTCCCACCTGAGCCATCATCTGTCTGTTGGAGAGTTACAAGAGGCCCTGGGACGGCATGGAAGGAGAATAATAATGGTACTGGTCGATTTTAAGTTTCCTTTTTATGTTAAGTGATAAGAAGGGAGCCTTTTTTTAACATGACAAACGTGCACATCAGTCTACATGTAACGATTTTTGTTTTATACACGGTATAGTTCAGTTATGGCTGCTTCCAGTTACGCCTACTTGTTATAAATTAATCATCACTAGCCATACCAAAAGTTATTGTATAATTATGCATTCAGGAAAGCATTAGTCAAAAGACCCAAGTCTGGGAAATACTTACGTTTCAGCTGTATGAATGTGAGCTGTTGAATGGCCGTCAGAAGCGTCTTGTCATCTAAGGTGAGGTTGAAGACTGGAGGTACCCTAGGCTCAGGTACCATGGTCTCTTCCCAGTCCTTCGAGACGGTACATACCCTCTCCTCTAAAATGCCCTGTGCCTACAAGGGAAAATCGAAGCGGTCAGAAGTTATATGTACATTATAAATCACAGTTAAATTAAACGACAGTCGCTTAAAACTGAATTGAAACAAGCCTGTGGCATCCAAGAGATGACATGGACAGTCTAG
>NC_090764.1:38093547-38116047 GCF_036898095.1 Palaemon carinicauda
TATAAGAAGATTTGAGTAGGGATATAAGAAGGAAACAAGAAAAATGGAATAAGGAAAACCAATGAAAAAAAAAAAGTTGGGGAAAATTAAGATATGAATAAAAAATTCGTGGATGAGGAACAAGAGGGAAAAGAATGGTAAGAGAACGGGGAAAAGCGAGAGATAAATAGAAGTGATAAAGATAAATAAAAAGGTATAAAGGGAGAATAGGGAATAAAAGAAAAAACTGAAAGGAAAATACGATGGACATTAACAAGAATGGAGGCGAAGCAAGAAAAACAGAGGGTGAGGAAATAAACGGAAAATATGAAAAGAGGGGATGGCAATAAGAGGAAAAAGTGGATAAAAAGGAAAAAAATAAGATATTCAGATGACAGACGATAAGAGACGGAAGAGGAGACGATAAGAGACGGAAGAGGAAGGGATAAATAATGTAAAAATTAAAGGTTGAAATGAGGAAATAGACAAAATGTGAGAATAACTAAGATAACTGGGACAGAGGAAAGGTAGGAGAAAATAAAAGTGAGAAAGAAAAAGGAAAAAAAAAACAACGGAAAATCTACCCTATATAGTATACATATCAACACTTAATTATATGGTAAAAAGTGATGATTTTAACCAAAGTATGGAATAACAACAGATGAATGTTAATGTTGTTACTCTTCATAAAATATTAAATTTTTTCCTCGTTTCCTTTCCTCACTGGGCTATTTTCCCTGTTGGAGCACACGGGCTTATAGCATCCTGCTTTTCAAACTAGGGTTGTATCTTAGCAAGAAATAATAATAATAATAATAATAATAATAATAATAATAATAATAATAATGTAACATTTGAAAAAAAAAACCGCTTCGTGAAAAAAAAAACAACAACAACAACAACACCGCTTCGTTATTTAGTACCGCCATTCGCCCTTTCTCTTCCCATCTCTTCTCGACCACATCACTAGCTGATGATCAAACAGACTCGTACCCCATCATCAGAGGAGGACAAAGCCGCAATTTTTTCACATCATTACAGCAGAGAACGTCGAGGCCTTTATGCCAAAGAGATGTGACCAGCAAAAGGGTATAAGGTGGGTCTGGTTATAAGGAAAAGGGGTTAATGAAGTTTCACTAAAATAATCTCTTTCTCTCCCATTATTTATCACAGGATTTTTTCAGAGCAGTGGATAATGAAATTCTATTCTCTCTCTCTCTCTCTCTCTCTCTCTCTCTCTCTCTCTCTCTCTCTCTCTCTCTCTCTCTCTCTCTCTCTCCGTGCTCATTAATAACGCGTCGATGGGAGATAAAAACAGCCCTGTTTTTGTCTTTCATTCTGCATTATTCCTATTTTCCCTTTTAGTCTAATTATTAACTCAATTATCAAATTTACATTAATTATTTAAATGCCAATTAACCAAAAGATTTCATAGTTTCACTCACTTTTCTATACACTATCCTTCGCCTATGACAGCTATGCCAAACCTCAGTTTTGTAGGTTTAAATCTCAATACGAATTTTTATAAGGTTCTATTTGCTCGTTATATATCTTCACTATTCAAAACCCTTCTCCTCCTCCTCGTCTTTCTTCTACAGTAGTAATAATAATAATGATGATGATAATAATAATAATAATAATAATAATAATATCTTTATAATAATAATCTCTCCTATATAAGAGCAACGAGTCTGGTTATATATATATACATATATACATATATATATATATATATATATATATATATATATATATATATATTAACCATATTATTATTATTATTATCATCATTATTATTATTATTATCATTATTATTATTATTATTATTATTACTATTATTATATATATATATATATATATATATATATATATATATATATATATATTAATTCATATATCGTCTTAGTAGTACCATGGCTCTTGTGTTAGCTATGATTGCCTTTTCGAATATTACAAATCCCAGGTAAAGGGAAGTATTCCTTCTAATAACTATTCTACAGGTCGGTGAATACTGCTATTTGGAGACAGGTCAATATGGAATCAAAGGTCAGCATTGCCAATTCCTTAGCCTGAGCTTCTGTGTTGAACCTGCCTAACTGTTACCTCCAGACCTTTGGGATCATTAGGAACTTAATGACCCCGTTCACAAAGGTCTGGATCCCTACTATATGATTGACAGAAAGATCGGCTAGTGCACTGCCGAACTGTCTCGACCACGACTATTTTTCCCTGTTGGAGCCCTTGGGCTTATATCATCTTGGTTTTCCAACTAGGATTGTAGCTTAGCTAATAATAATAATAATAATAATAATAATAATAATAACAATAATAATAATAATAATAATAATAACAATAATAATAATAATAATAACAATAATAATAATAACTATAATAATAATACTACTTGTAATAATAATAACAATAATAATAATAATAATAAAAAATAATAGAAGATTATTGCTGAAATGACCAGTAGTTGAAAACTAGATCAGCACTAATTACGTTACATCTTTGCAGTAAAATTTCTATTTATATAATAAAAAATGCTGCTCTTATCCCCCATCAACTTTGATATTACTCGTTTTCTATTAGGTGACATTAAACTTTATAATATACATGGCTTTGAGTTTCCACTGGAACTAGAAATATTTCCAAATTGAAAGATTGGTTCTGATAAATATTTGCAACTGGCAAGAGAGACGTAATATAGGATCATCAAGTTAGTTAATATCGTTTATTGATTCTTTTGATGAAGTTGAATTATTCGGTATTTTTGTAATTAAGAAAATAATGTCCCTGAATCACACGTGAAACGGTATTTCGAAATTTAAATTCTGTTTATACAACAGCGAATTGGGGAAAAGTTATAATGTAACTCATACTGAAACAATAATAATAATAATAATAATAATAATAATAATAATAATTTTAATGATAATGATAATGATAATGATGATAATAATAATAATGATAAAAATAAATCAATTAATCATCAGATGAGTAAAATTAACATTACAATTAAAAATAATAATAATACAGAACAGCCGTTTCTTGAAAAAAAAAAAAAATCCGACGACAAGGCTGATTAACTTGAAGCTTATATTTTCCAGCTCAAGGGAAACTGAAAAGAATCTAAGGTATGATGAACTAAGACAGTTTTTCCCGCAGTGTAAAATTAGCTTCGGTTAAATTAAGTCCAGTTAGTCGAAGTTACGTTGGGGTAAAAATTACTTTGATCCACACGAGGTCAATGGCAAGATTGGATAAATTACACTTTCAAAAGACATTTAACCCTATAGTCCATTTCTTTTAGCGATGCATATTTGCACTCGCAGCGGTGCCCTTTTAGCTCGGAAAAGTTTCCGGATCGCTGATTGGTTGGACAAGATAATTCTAACCAATCAGCGATCAGGAAGCTTTTCCGAGCTAAAAGGGCACCGCCGCGAGTCTGTGCAAATATGCATCGCTAAAAGAAATGGACTATAGTTCTTTTTTTTTTATTATTTTCGGTTGAATATTAAATTTACTTCGTAAAAGACTTGGATTTCATGAAGTTTGAAGAATCCTAGGTACGTCTGATTCGATATAATCCTACAAAAGGTGAGATGCATATTACTCTTAACTTTCCTAACGAGGAGAAAGTCATGTGTGCTTTATTCTTTACTCTTATAATTCCTAAATTAAGGAACTAACTGCCATTTTGTTCATTATTTATTACTATAATGAAGTCGTCAAAGACAGGGCTCTAAAACAATATTAAACAAATGTCTGTAAGGGACGAAAAAACAAGAGAAAAAAAAATCAACCCCAAATATACATGGCAGATATCTGAAATAATGTAATTTTAAATTAAGTGAGAAAAAATTTATAAATATTCCAGATCTAAGCAAAAATCGAAAAAAGGTAGTAACCAAGCCAATAGCAACTAAGTCGGCAAGTACAAAGCACCTATGGAAAAATTTGAACAGGAGAATTCATTGAAAGTGATCTGATAACATTCAATTCTATGATCTTCACCAGGGTCGAACTCGATCCAGCGTATCTAATCCAACCCCAAAGGCGTATCTCGTATTACAACTTTTAATGGCCGGTTCATCAAAAAATCAAGACCATGGGCGAGAGAGAGAGGAGTGGGAAAGGGGGGGAGGGGGCAAACCCGGATCATGCTTATTTAGTCATAACCGGCCAACAGGTAGCATTAACGCTCTCTCTCTCTCTCTCTCTCTCTCTCTCTCTCTCTCTCTCTCTCTCTCTCTCTCTCTCTCTCTCTCTCTCTCTCACACACACACAAATTGTGTACAAACTAACGTCTTCACATTTTTTCACAATCCAACGTCTCACTATATTTTACGGAAAATAACAATAAAATTGTTAACTGCTAATAAACAATTACCTTGGAAGGGTCATAATATGCATATTCTCCTCATCATTTTTTAAAAGATTTTACCTTCCTGAGATTCAGTCATTAGTCCATAATCCACAAGGTTATAAAAAAAATTTCACACAGTTATAAATAACAAACCCATTCCTAATATCCCGTTCGGCAAGGCATTTAAAAACAATGATTGGAAATAGTATTGAGGCAACTTCAATATTAACACCATAGAAATCAATAATATATCAATAGTAGTATACGCAACCCGTTATTAATGACGACTAAATATTTAAATAGATATGCTTTAACCCTTCCCATCCTTCCTACTTTCCTAATTACCATACGGCAATTTGGGCAATTTGAGGGAGATTGTCGTTACACAGTAGTTGCCGCTCAGCGTAACAGGAATATTATATATATATATATATATATATATATATATATATATATATATATATATATATATATATATATGTGTGTGTGTGTGTGTATATATATATGTATATATATATATATATATATATATATATATATATATATAAAATAACCCACAATGTATGAAAAATAGAAGTTTATTTAGCTTTCGAAGGGACCATCTCCCTTCCTCTTCAGAATACAAATGGTTAAAAATTTTTGAAAAAGAGGTACAGAAAGGTTCATAAGAGATAAAAAGCCCGTTACAGTCTTAGCGAAAATTAACAGCATTTCACGGTGATTTGTTTACACCTTTTAACAATTCCTTAACAATAGTTACATTGTTTTTTACAATATTATTTAAAAACTGATCCAATTTAAAATTACTTTGATATATATTAAAATTATCAGAATTCTGAATTAAAACAGCTTCAATCAGTTTCCGTCTATGTGTATCAGGCATTGATATCAATGTGTCCATATTCTTAAAATCTGTTGGGTGATTTTCCCGTGTCATATGTTTAAAAACAGCGCTATTTTCATCACCTCTTCTAATGGAATCTCCATGTTCCCTTTTTCTTCTCTCAAAATCTACTGATTCTCCTATGTATACTTTATCACATGAACCACATGGTAGTTTATATATACATGCTTGTTTGGCAGCCTTTCCTTTCCCTGATTTTGTCAACACCTTTTTAATAGTTAAATTATTTTTATATACCCCAACTACTTTACAATTTTTTAGGCAGGTGTCAATTTTAATATATATCAAAGTAATTTTAAATTGGATCAGTTTTTAAATAATATTGTAAAAAACAATGTAAATATTGTTAAGGAATTGTTAAAAGATGTAAACAAACCACCGTGAAATGCTGTTAATATTCACAAAGACTGTAACGGGCTTTTTATCTCTTAAGAACCTTTCTGTACCTCTTTTTCAAAAATTTGTAACCATTTGTATTCTGAAGAGGAAGGGAGATGGTCCCTTCGAAAGCTAAATAAACTTCTATTTTTCATACATTGTGGGTTATTTTATTTATCATAAATACACGGAAAATTGTGTATTTTAATGTATATATATAATATATATATGTGTATATATATATATATATATATATATATATATATATATACATGTATATATATATATATATATATATATATATATATATATATATATATATATATATATATATATATATGGGAGATAAATATTAGCCAACGCCAATCCAAATGTGATAAGAATCACGTCTTAAACCCACCAAGTTTGACCATTTAATGGAAGGCAATGTTCCCATAGCCGTCCACCAGCAAATTTCTTAGTAAACGAAGACCGATGATGATGAATATGTATCTCCCGGGTCTTTGCCTGTTCCGAAGAGCATCCAAGCACGAACGCTGAAGGAGAATCGCCTATATAGATGACGGCATCAGGGTACACATTCGTGCCTTGATACGTCATTCGGAACTAAGCGATTTCCAGGCTTTGGCGCCCTCAAAGCAATTTCCAGACCTGGCCGCCTGGAACGGTGGTTTCACACCTTCACCGATTCGCCTTCAGCAGATAGGACGTTGGCCTTTCCCATGTTCACAACAATAATTCCATATTTACATTATTGTTATTTTTCTTATTAAAATTCTCAATTTAAATTTTTATTTTTATTTTTCTTTACTTAAAATCTATTTTAATTTTCTTTCTTTCCCTTTCCTTTCTTTCTTATGCTTCTCTCTTTACTACTTACCTTTTTGCTTATTACTTCTTTAAAATAAATAAGTTTGCTCAAAGATGATATTTTCCCTCATAACACTAAGTTATCTTTCTTCTTCCTCCTTCGAAGATTTAAATACAGAAATATATATAAAAAAAAGCAAAAAAGGAAAACCATAATTTCGCTCAAAGATATTATTCTCCCTCATAACACTAAATCAAGTTTCTCCTTCCTCCTTCGCGAATTTAAATACAGAAATATATATAAAAAAAAGAAAAAAAAACTACCCTTCGATTATTCCTTTAGGGCCGGCTGGCCTTTTGTACAATAAACGTTCATCGATATGGCAAAGATATCGCTGGTATAATAGAGATAGCAGAATTCAGCCATTTCCTTGCATGTCTATCACAGGGAATATAAACCATGCGGGATTACTTTCATTGGCAGAGCGTAGGAATTACATTTAGATTCTGTTAATCTAATTTGGTAAGAGGGAGAGCCTCTTCAGGTTATGGTGTGGGTGTGTGTATTTGTGTGTGTTCATGTTTGTGTGTGTATGTGTATATATACACAGTATATATATATATATATATATATATATATATATATATATATATATATATATAGATAGATAGATAGATAGATAGATAGATAGACAAATGGGTGTTTTTATACATTACACACGCATATATACTGTATATATACAGTATATATATATATATATATATATATATATATATATATATATATATATGTGTGTGTGTGTGTCTGCGTGTGTGTGTGTAGAAATCACGAAAGCTGACACGTGATGAATATAAAATGTATTATAGCCACGAAAGGAAAAATGAAAAAGACTTGATTGGAGTTAGTACTTTCATCCACTCAGGACATTATCAAACTCAGCAATGGGAATATATATATATATATATATATATATATATATATATATATATATATATATATACATATATATATATATATATATATATATATATATATATATATATATATATATATATGTGTGTGTGTGTGTGTGTAATGCATATGTAAAACACCCATATATCTATCTATCTATCTATATATATATATATATATATATATATATATATATATATATATATATATATATATATATATATATATATATTTCATCTGTGGGGAGAGAGAGAGAGAGAGAGAGAGAGAGAGAGAGAGAGAGAGAGAGAGAGAGAGAGAGAGAGAGAGAGAGAGAGAGAGAGAGAGAGAGAGTCTATCTCTCCCTTCCTTAGTAACCCAAGCACGTTTGGAGTACGATCAGAAAAACAAAGTTAACGTGGGAAGCAGTAATTCCAACAGAAGGGAAACAATAACCTTCCCTGCCATTCGCACATAATTCCATAGAGCCTCAAAAGGAGATATTTACTTATCCAGAATAAGTATTTGATGGAAAGTTGAATATTTTCACAGTAAACTAGTCTAGGGATTTCCCCTGTATCAACCGTGCCTTGGTTAAATTAAAGAAAGTTTGTTTTCATAACACGGGAAAATTCAAGCAATTTTATATAAAAAAAATTGAGATGGAAAAATCTCTCATTTTGACTTGATTTTGTGAGTATAATGAAAAATTCACTCATACATACGAGCTAGGGATTCTCCCGGGATAAAGTGGGCTCCCGGTTATATTAGGATATTTACCACAAAAAAAAAAAAAAATAAAAAAAAAAAAAAACCGGCTGGCATAACGAAGAAACTGTAAATGTTATGAATATGAAAATGATTTAGCTTACTAAAATGATCCAGATCTTTTTCCTAATTGAATAATGCAAGAATTCAGTTACTAAAACACGATCACTACACTGCTGGTTTTCTAATTAGCTGGGCAACCTTGAGAAGAGGGGACCTAAATGAGAGAACACTGAGCGTCAGTATCAAATGAAGCCAAAGAAAGGAACAATTACGTTATTCATACCCAAAATATTTCAAGATGTTGATGCCTTACATACAAGAGCAGGCAGAGAAATAATTTGTGTTCATGCAGATAAAAAAAAATAATTAAATACGGCAACTTTTATAAAAAGAATCATAGCTATTATTCATGAAATAATTACTAACAATGCATATATTTCTTCTATAATGTCATAGTACAGTTGTTCAATGTTATCCAGTGACTTTGTTCGAAGTTCAAAACTCACTCGGATCTTATAAATTTTCACTGAAACACAACCATTCTGTCTCTATGAGATACGAGTGGTTTAGTGGATGCCTTGTCCTTTCAGATCAAGTTTACTGTCTTTAGTTTATGACCAACACAATCCAGTCAACAACGAAGACAATTTGGACCAGTGCCTATAAAAGGC
This sequence comes from Palaemon carinicauda, assembly GCF_036898095.1. Classification (NCBI taxonomy): domain Eukaryota; kingdom Metazoa; phylum Arthropoda; class Malacostraca; order Decapoda; family Palaemonidae; genus Palaemon; species Palaemon carinicauda. Next base: position 38,102,361 of record NC_090764.1, read on the forward strand.
ATAGAGAAGAGAGATGACTTGGCAATATTAATTCTTAAAAATTTCCATAAAGCTATAAGGCTGTATCTTTTTGGCATTAACCACTTCAAAGAGAAAGAAGGACAAATGGGGAAGAACACCCGTAGACAATATCTTTCTCATCCTCAAAGCTAAAATTCACACGAGAAGATGATAACTATAACTAATTTATGTTGTTCCATTTTAATATCTACTTCCAACAGTGAATTATTTGTGGTATTCATTGAGGCTACATTTCTCGAACGATGGAATAATACTTCAGCAGTTTTTTAAGAGTGAAATCTAAAGCAAAATTTCTTTTCATTGTGATTTTTGTGCCCGAGCACACATCTATCTATCTATCTATCTATCTATATACATACTCATCAATACCAAGATTTCTTTATAATTGTTCCATAATTTTTAACACAAAATTGCGGAACGCAAATACATACATTATATATATATATATATATATATATATATATATATATATATATATATATATATATATATATATAAGAATAACCTTTTCCCACATATAAAGAAAACTGCCCCTAAGAAATACGTCTAGACTCCGAAGATGGAAATTCACGTTAAAAATGTTGGTAGAACCAACAATTCCACGGTTTGCGAAAAAGGGGGAAAAATGTTTTCAGTGGGAGTTTTAACCGGTGAAACAAAAGGGAAAAAGGGCCTATTACAAAGCCAGTTGGGATAAAAAAAGGAAAGCTTACACCCAGAGAGAGAGAGAGAGAGAGAGAGAGAGAGAGAGAGAGAGAGAGAGAGAGAGAGAGAGAGAGAAAGGGCTTGGGTTACAATTTGCTGAGTACGGCAACCATTACAAAACGTTACAGGTATAGAAGTTGCCATTTGTTGAATGTTGAAATTTAATATAACAGAGTAATGGTATATGACCTACATCTATTCACCTATAAAAATATAAAATAGAATATACATTTTCATACGTCACTCAAAATACGTTTGCTTGAATATATTTTCACTTTTGATTTTTAGTGATAGCTTTTTATGGAAACAGAGACTGCTGCAAACTTTTCCTAAAAATAGAAAAAGGGTTTTTTTTTATTACTAAACTTTGTTTTCATTATATATACATATAAAAAGTCTCTTGAAAAATAAAAGACGCAGAAAGCAGGCATTGCGGTTCAAATAAAACTGGTTTGGACTTTTCAATAATAAAGAATCAATGAAACTTTTTTTTTGCGTGTGACAGCTTTCCTCTTATTATGTAAGTGCATATCTGCCTCATACTGTCCATTAATATTGTGCTGAAAAAAAGATAGAAATCATAGTATAGTCTTTTATATACTGTATATGTATATGTATATATGTATGTATATATATATATATATATATATATATATATATATATATATATATATATATATATATATATATATATATATATATACTGTATATGTGTGTATATATATGTATATATATATATATATATATATGTATATAGGTATGTATATATATATATATATATATATATATATATATATATGTATGTATGTATATATATATATGTATGTATATATATGTATGTATATATATATATATATGTATATATGTATATATATATATATATATATATATATATATATATATATATATATATAAAGGTGATTCCGTTTTGTCAAAATTATCCAAACATACTTGATGCGAATAAAGCATAATTCAGCTTTAACAGATTTGGGGCTTATTGGCATCTGGTTATTTATTGGAAGGGGGGGGGGGGAATGTTGAATTCCACCAAAACCAAGATTTAATAATCTCGTACCCTGAGCTCAATCCTGCTTTGCTACGCAATTAAAACTGAGTACTTGAAGATCTTATTTGTTTGATAACACCATGAGTTCCCTTCCTATTCAAATTTGTTTTTCTTGTAATGTCAAATACACAGCTTCAAATCATATCGTTTGCCTAACTTACTCTGTCAATAGACTCTGTGCTGCTATGCATTATTCCTCGCTGGAATATGGAATATCATCTCTTCATATGTTTACCCTCACTATAAGATCTATCATTCAGACATTTAGTTGCATTCTGAATGGGATGCTTTTTATTCATATATATATATATATATATATATATATATATATATATATATATATATATATATATATTTTACATTCAATAAAATAAGTATCCTCTTCCTCCTCCTCCTCCTCCTTCCTCCTCCTCCTCTTCTTCTTCAACGTTATCCCTACATTGAAGGGGTCGGTTGCCTGATGCGCCCTCTCCAATGCCATCTATCAAAGGCATCCTCTTTCACCAGACCTCTTCTCTCCATATCATCCTTCACTTTATCTCGCCATCTAATTCTGTGTTCCTTTTGATCTCCTCCCTCTAACAGGTTCCTACTAAGCCCTCCTCACTCCCTCCCCGCCATCCGTCCTCAACACGTGCCATTCAGTAATATGTTACCGTTAAAAAAAAATCCTCTTTTCACATTTTGTTTTACTCATGCTATTATTTCTTTCTAATTCAAATACCGTATTTTGTTTTACCTCTGTGATTTTTTCCTTATGATAATTAGAATAACTATACTCTCTGAAATGTTTACTCTTTGAATTATTCGACTTTTCTCTGCTCGAACAGGGTTCTTTCAACTGGCCGTCTGCACTATTCTCTATTCAACGAGAGTGCTTCCTTTCTTTAAAAATTAAGATTTACAGCTACAATACAGGAAACTTTTAATTAGCCATTCCTCATAACATTCCAGGATCTACTTTACTACTTTTGTGAACTTCTGTATTCCGTAGTCACTATGTACATTTGGCTTCATTAATTCCGGTAAACTTCAGGGAAAGCTATGGAGACAACAGTGTACCAAAATTAATGAAGCCAACTGTACAACTAATGTATTTGCACAGAGCGCTAGTGCAGGTGCCATACTGAAAGCACCTAATCCCTTTATTATTACAATAATCTACCTGATTGTGTTATGGCATAGAACTCTAGAAACTATAATGTAACTTAACGTACTATTCTATATGCCTTAATCATCCTATTTATAGGATTCTAGATGCTATATATTTAGTGTACAGTTTTCTTTGGTTCTATCTTAATTTATTCATTACTAGTGTACGCAACCCGTAAAAATTACGACTATATTTATTAAGATAGATATGCACACATACGCACCCCCTCTCACCAGGGTATGACTACTCCCTCTTCCCCCAACCCGAAGGACGGGGAGAGCTGAGTGCAACCGGAAAGAAATATATACATACAAGCATGCATATGCATATATATATATATATATATATATATATATATATATATATATATATCCAGACACTTGTACTTCAATATGTATGGGAGCAAATCTTCTTTATGTATTTAAATACACCATATTCCATTGGCTCTTACCATTTCACAGACATTTTAGCCTATCATGGATAAAATATGTATAAAAGCCAATTCACATTATTAAACAACAAACTAATATTGAACACAACAATCAATAAAAACGTCGCACGCATAGAGTAAATAAAAACAAGAAATAAAAAAAAAAGACTAACGAGAACAAACAACCAGACCCAGGTGTCACAAGAGCGAAATGAGATGGTGAAGGAGAGTACATTATTCAATCTCGCTGTAACAACAACAACAACAACAACAACAACCTGACTACGCCTTACATAGTAACAGCCACTGCCGGAGGGAGTATAATTACTCTCTACGTAATGTGTCCCTCTCTCTCATAAACACTTCTGGAATCACGAGGGAGATGAGACAGACATAGAGAGGAAGGAATAGCCAAAGAGAAGGACGTTGGTATAATAATGGGTGAAGCAAAATGCTACATTTGGGAAAATGAACAGAGATAAAAAAGCAATGAAGGGGTACAAGACGAGCAGCAAAAAAATGAAAAATAAATACTTGAATGAAAAGGGAGGAAGGAAAAGCAATTAAATTGTATGAAAAGACGGTACAGTATAAATAAACATACGTAGGTAGATAATTTTTCGAACGAATAATTAGAGAAACCGCAAAAAAATAAGATATGATGACAAAGTAAAAGAAATATGGAAGGATTTGGATTATGAAAAAAAAAAACATTGAATAAATATACAAAACGCAGAATGTTACCAAAGCGCATTAACAATTCTCTCTCTCTCTCTCTCTCTCTCTCTCTCTCTCTCTCTCTCTCTCTCTCTCTCTCTCTCTCTCATAAACGTAAAATTAAACTTTCATTAACATAATGAACTCTTGTCACTCGTGCTGTTTTACCTATCGAATTATGTTCCGAAGTTTTAATGGATAAAAACGAAAAAAGATCGTTGTTGAAAATGAAAACAAGGGGAGGGGGGAAGAGGAACAGGATACCCCCCCCCCCCCCGTCTCTCGCCTCTACTGGCGTATGAAAATTCCAATACGAATATCCGGCCAAAATGGCAAATGGATAAAAAGGGAGGAAGTAATAAAGTACTTGAATTTGTGGATTTTTTATAGGGGAGAGGGGGAGGGGATCGTGGAATGTAATTTAGAATAAAAATGGCATAAGGTTTTTCTGTTTCTCTGTACAGATTATCATTTAAAAGATTCCTCGTGTTATTCGTTTACTGAACGGTTAATCTATTGTGCAGATATTTCGAAAGACAACATAATGCCGCTGCCTTATTAAGACTTAAACTGTTGAATAGTGAATGGAATCTGTATAATGAACACTTTCACAACATTCTATCTATCGAACTTTTTCCAGTTGTTCCATTCCGTCTTCCTTCAAACTCTAATCTATTCTACACTTCTAGCAAATCTACTGTCCTTCATTCTTTCTATTTCCCTTAACAAAGGTAACTCGGAGACCATCATTGATTCTTTCATATCAGCTAATCCTTTAAATAATCCTATTTATCTCCCCACTTCTCGTTTAAAAACTTAACTTACTACACAAAGAACTCTTTTCCAAGTTTCAAATTTATTTTCTTATTCGTATGCAACACACTTTCTTTGGACAAACTTACTCCTACTCTTGGATCATATATCTCTGTCCCTTGTCTATCTTCAACATGCAACAAATCTTAAAATATTCACTACATCTACTGGGCCTTCTTCAGCTTCCACTTCCACCTTCATAGTCATCAATTTATCTATTCATTTTTCCCTCTCCTTTGACTTCCTTACAAAATAACATTTTATACAGAAAAGATCTTGCTTGCCTCCTCCCAACACCTCCCCTTTTTCAAATGGCTTCTTTTTCTCTCCCAAATTACCATCTTACCGTTTTCCAGTACACGATCTTTCACGCTGTCTTTATTTAACCTGAAATAATCTGTTATCAATCACAAAACTTTTCCTTTCCTCATCTTCCACTCAAGTTATATTCCCTCTTCCCACCCTTCAGAAACCACAAGGACTCAATATTGTCTCTAATCCCATCCTATAATTTTCACTCTTCATGCACTCTCAATTTTAGTTTGCTAGCCCATTTTCCATCAATTTTCTTCTTGTATGGCATCTTCGCTTCCTTTTTATCCAACTCATTGTCTTGCTATACACGCCCCACTCTTTATAGCTTGCACTTTCATTTATCAATTTTTGTTTCAACCAAATACTTACAGTATATATGCCTCGAGTCGCTTCTATTAATTACACGAATTAAAATGCCTTTTCACCAACTTTTTACTCATACAGAACCTAACAATTCCTTTCTCCTTAATTGTATACTTCCCTAAAACTGTATAATAATAATCATAACTAACTGGACCGTGCACATTTTCCTGCTGTCCAAACTCAACATGGTACAAAAAAACAATCCTGAAAACCCATCTATCCCTTTTCTTCTTACCCATCCTTGTCCTGTTCACACAAAATATTACCATCCTTTTTTTTCTAGCAACAATCAACTTTACTTATCAATCCCCAATCTACCATATTTATACTCTCATCTTAACCTAAAATTTCTTTTTTCACCTAAAGTGATTAACTTTCATAGCTATACACCTTTAATCTGCCATAATAACAATGAACTTTAATCCCATTCCTACACACCCTGCCCTTTCAACTCTCATTCAGTGCCAAAACATCCATTCCCCTCTTTTAACAAATCAGATTTCATTCATTTCTTACTTCTCACACCAATTTCAAAGGTAAAAAATAATTATTTTGAATGGAGAGGGGAGGACATATGGGGACTTTCACACTCGGCATATTCCCCAGTTTACACATGACTGTCACCGACCTCATTAGAAGAGGCAATCTCTCTCCACAAAAGCCTCACAAATTCTCACTAGGCATTCCTATGTCTTGGTGTACATTGTAACTGCATTCCAAGCCATTGGCTTTTCCTAGGACCAATATCCGTTGTTGGCTGATTCCTTTTGGAGTAAGTAACTTTTGAATACAATCATGTATAATTTGTTCAAAAAGTTTTAAAACCTCCGTATTTAGCAAGGCCCTTTCTCATCAGTAGTTTGAAAGACTGTCCAAATCCCTTTGAACCCAGCACAGAAAATATATACATTACAGAACTAATATGAGCATATAGATTGACAAACAGAAAAAGCCTGGCTATCTTATTGTAATACAGTAGAGAAGAAGGCAACTAGCTTATCTGAAAGTTAATTAAAGGGATATTTAGGTTTAGATTCATAGTTACCAAGAAGTTTGTTTGGAGACAATCTAACTTTTTTTCCCTCTTTTTTTTTCCCCTCCCCTTGGATTGCTTAACACATGTCCCAATTTATTGAACAGAGGTTCGTGTACAGAGTATTTTTACCTCCGCCAATGAAGTTGGAAGGTGGTTATTTTTTCATCCGTTTCTTTTTTTTCCAGTAACTCAGTTACACGCAATTCCAAGAGTTCAAACAATTTTCCCCAGGTTTAATTATCAAAATTTAAAATACATTCCGTTGTGTTTTATACGATCTTTATTACTAACCAAAATTTGCCACCAGTTGTTCCGAGTTTCCACTTCTATTTTGGTGTCTAGGCCACATTCTATATATCCATAGATCACTACATTACCTAATTTATATGTAAGTTATGCATAACTTTTAACAATAAGACACCACAATGAAATATAGCTGGATTTTATACTTATACTTTTGGAAGGAAAAATTTAGGCGATGACTGAGTTTCTGTTTCCTGAACCCGTGACGTAAACATGCACTACAGAATATCGGATTTCATTCAAGGAAAAATTTAATTCTCTTAAATTTACCACAAATCCCACCATTCAAAAGTAAATATATTCATGTAAGAAATATTATTCCAATCATGTGGATTAAAAATTTAACACAAATATATTTTACATCCACAGTTAACGAGAAAGATAAAAAAAATATTTACCAAAACAGTAAGAAATTTCAAAATCCCTGTCGAAATTGTCAGAGTTTCAAGGATGCATTACAAAAAACTCATTTAGTGAGTAATTAAAAACTGGAGCTTCCTTCGTAAAATGATTTTCAAAAGGTCTACTTATAATACGATAAAGATTTCTTATAAATAAAAAATAAATAAAATAAAACCGGAAACTTGGTGCGATATACGTCATTGGCGTTAAACCTCAGATAAAATGGATGGGTCTATTCTCGATATGTTATCAAAATAATTTCTTAGTAGCACTAATAAGAAATTCTTATCAATTCTAAGTATGACATTTACGTCCGACAAATTTTTCAAATATATTCTATTTGGTTCCTTTAATTAATATTTTGTATAAAAGTAGATAATTTAATTCCACTACACGTGAAAAAAAAATATTGCTCCACCACCTAAAGGGCGTTTACCTAGATTAGAGAAGTGACAAGCGATAAACGGCTTAAAGTGCATAAGACTTTGAAATTACCTCAATACTGAGTGACTAAAATATGCTATTACCTCCACCAAGGAGGTTTTAAAATGGTCTGCGTTTATTTATTTATGTGTTTGTTTGTCAGTTAGCAGGATTACATCAAAATATCTTGCCAGATTTTCACCAAATTTTAACAACGGTTATTATGACTTCGGAAATTTCCACATTACTGAGCGACTCCCAAAAATATATTTATTTGACCTTTAATTTTAAATGATCACGCTTCCTATGAAATATGGACGTATCAGTTCTCTAGCTCAATAGTTAGACCAAATTCCAAAAGCAAGAGAGTGCAAAACATGAAAGGCCCTGTCATAACTCAAGGTATATTTAAATATAATAAAAACAAGGTTTAAAACAAATGTCTTGAATAAAAGAATATTTCATTTAAGAAATATAACAAAATTGGATAGCATTTAAATTCATAAACTACAGATTTCCTTTACTTGAAGGGATTAAAGCATGAAGCAAGCGTTCCCACATCCGACAGAAAAACACAGAAACTGAGAGAAGAGAAAACAGCTGAATATATATTTATTTTTCTTAGGTAATGGATAACAAGCAGATCGCAAATTTGAAAATGTAGCCTTAAATATGCAAGTAAGTCTATCATAAGTGTTAACAAACTTATGATACATTTTTCTATTATTAATATTGCGGTTATTACTGCCGATATCCAATAATGCGACCCTATAACTTACGACCGCATTACAACAAATAATTTCATGAAACTTTTTCTTTTAAGGGGGGAGGGAGGGGGGGGGGATCAATATAGTCAAAAGCTCAATATTTCATGCATTACGAAAATAACTTCATGATCAGTTAGGGTAAAAAGTTTTTTTTTTTTAACATTCAATGTAGTTAAAAGTTCAATATTTCATGCATTAAGGAAATAACTTCATGATCGGTTAGGGTAGAAACTTTTTTTTTTGGGGGGGGGGGGGTTTAGCCAAAAGTTCAATATTTCATGCATTCCAGCTACCACTTCATGAAATGTCTTATAGGCAACTCCACAACCGAACCGGTAGTAGTTCCTCTTAAGCAGGACACATATCCACCCTACATCATCTGTATATTGCCATCTGCGCATCTGATCACGCCCGCCCACACACGCAAATTCCCAAATGGGTTTTGATGCGCCCTCAACTCCCACCTTCCGCCCATTATAAAACACACCCATCCATGCTATGGCTTAACGAAAGCAACTGCGCTGTATCAAACAATTCCTGCTGTAAGTCGTTTCCTCGCCGAGTCTTCTTCCCACTCATGCTATGTACTTATTGTCGTTCCCAATGTAGGATGACTTTGGCTTCCTTATCTCTTCTCTGATGTTTTTATTTTGAGTTTTTAATTTTTTTCGATGTCTTAAGCTACAACTATGTTGTTTTACGTGTTTTTCATTTTTTATCACTCAAATATTTCCTTTGACATTCCTTCTGTTTCTTTACTTCGACAAGTTACTTTTCTCTTTTATAGATATGCATACCCAGATTCAACCATTCTACTCCCCTCCCCCTTTCCTAACTACCACAAGGGAGTTTGGACTAATTGTGGAAGAGTGATTGCTACTCAGCCTGACAGGAAATATATAGATATATTTGAATATATGTATATATATATATATATATATATATATATATATATATATATATATATATATATATATATATATATATACATATATATATATAAAAAAGAAAGAGAGAGAGAGAGAGAGAGAGAGAGAGAGAGAGAGAGAGAGAGAGAGAGAGAGAGACCTGCTCTTTATCAAAATTCAATAATTGATTTATTTGAGGTTTTCTGGCACCTCAAAACAATCTATTATTGAACTATTATAAAGAGCAAGTCTCTGGGGGTGATTTCTTTCCATGGCGATGATCTCAATTATTTGAGCTTTTGTTGGAAAATTTCCCCATTCCGATTATCACTCACAGTCGAAAATCTTAAACGATCACATACAGAAAAGACCTTTTGTTTCATTCTTCCTTTCAGGATACTCTGACGACCTATTTCCCGGTGGTGGAGAAAGCTTTTAAGAGACGTCAAGTTCTGAAAGAATAACCAAAGAAGAAGAAAACTTCGAGCGGAAGTTGTCTGTGTTTCATAGAACACAATTATATTTCGTTGTAGAAAGCACATTTTTAAAAGAAGAAATATATAGGGGAAATGATACAGGGAAGCAAGAGAGAGTAAATAGTAACCCCTTACTTTAATATTCCTATATTCGATTTTTTTCGTAAGCGTCTCGTGGACATTACAAAAGATTATCGACTTGAAAAAAAAAAAAAAAATCTGCATTGCTCGTAAGACGCGAAATTTATGTGACTGAGCAAAGCTTTATTTAATATTTTATACACTTCCGGATGTGGAAAATCATACATTGCAAATGTAATCTTGTGTATTTGTACATCCTCCACCACTAGATTATTCCAGAACAAAGCATTGATTCTTACTAATAATTTACAGCCCACCAAGTTATGATAGAATTACGATCACCTGCAATTAAGAGAATAAATAAAAAAGTACTTCATTTCTACCTGTCAATATAGAATGGAAGAAAATAACAATAATCAAGTGATTATTCCTCCTCTCTCTCTCTCTCTCTCTCTCTCTCTCTCTCTCTCTCTCTCTCTCTCTCTCTCTCTCTCTCTCTCTCAGATAATCCCTGCTACGACCTACTTTTGACATTTCTTCCCCACCATGCTTCATTACCTCTCATACTTCAAGCATCAACTTGAATCCATCTCCCCTTTCCATTACACTTTTCCCTAAGCTTCATAATATCTAGTATTCAATACAGCAACGACAGTATTACATATTGTATTAAATACAATTTCGCACAGTCACATATGATGGATTATAACGAAAGAATGTTTGAGGACAGGGGATATTTGGAATGATAAAATTGTATATATCAACTACTACTGCTTCAGGAAATTATTCTCCCTTATATATTATAACACAAGTGTCAAGCTATATATATATATATATATATATATATATATATATATATATATATATATAATATATATATATATATATATATATATATATATATATATTATTGGGTCCTTTGACTGACCACACAGTACTACGCTGGATCCCTCTCTCTGGTTACGGCTATTTTATCCTCTGCCAACACATAAACCGAATAGACTAGCCTATTCTTTCCACATCCACATGACAACACTGAGATTACCAACTAATTCTTCTTCGATTAAGAGGTTAACTATTGCACTGCTATTGTTCAGTGACTACTTTCCTATTGGTAAGGGTAGAAGAGACTCTTTAGCTATGGTCAGCAGCTCTTCTAGGAGAAGGACACTCCAAAATCAAACCATTGTTCTCTAGTCTTGGGTAGCACTGTAGCCTCTGTACCATGGCCTTCCACTGTTTTGAGTAGAGTTCTCTTGCTTGAGGGTACACTCGAGGACGCTGTTCTATCTTATTTCCCTTCCTCTTATATGTTTTGAAGTCTTTATAGTTTATATATAAAACATCTAATTTAATGTTGTTACTGTTCTTAAAATATTTTTTGAGTATTTATGACTTCTCTTGTAGCTTATTTATTTCCTTATTTCCTTTCCTCACTGGGCTATTTTTCCCTGTTAGAGCCCTTGAGCTTATAGAACCTTGCTTTTCCAACTAGGGTTATAGCTTGGCCAGTAATAATAATAATAATAATAATAATAATAATAATAATACTTCATCCAGTCTTAGTGGATTCCCCTTCATGTAACCACAGCCCGTAAACGAGAATATGGATGCAACTATATCTAACACATATTGTCTATATAATTTACATAGCTACACATTCCTATGGAAGAAATACAAATGGGCAATCAACATAACTGCATAAAAACTATATTAAAAAGGGAATATAGTACAAAATGGAGTACTAAGGTAAAATGCATATCAAAATAGTATAAAATAAAAACCTTATATTTATATCTACATATACAGTATATATACATACACACATACACATATATATATACATACATATATATATATATATACACATATATATATATATGTATATATATACATATATATATATATATATATATATATATATACATATAAATATATATTTGAGTATGAAGTTTTTGGATGTTTGCAGTTCACAAATGTATAAGAGGGAAATATAAATCAATTTCAAAGCGAGCTAGGAGTTAAATAAGAATTTTCAAAATTCAGTAAATTGGAAAAAATTTTATGCGAGCATTTTTGCAATTCCATAAATTAGCACATTGATTCAAGACGCACTACTGCAAAATAGGGAATATAAACTCTTAAATTATATGTTTGATTAGGGGAAAAAGGAAAAAGGGATAAATATATTGATTAACAAGGATTATGCATCATATAGACTTAAGAATTTGCTGCGGTAAAATTCAGACTCGCATTAAAGAATACTAAATATGTTCTATTTCACACTAAAGATTTCGACACATAAAATAGGAAAATTGTCGAACAATTCCAGTTATCACAAAATAAGTAATGAGCATCGGTGGAAAATATGGCGCAGAGAAAGATAATGGGTGTAAGCATAATGAAAGTATCAATTAACAGACCAAATTAAGAGAAGAAAACAATAAGAACGCAGACAGCGGCAAAAATAAAATCTTTTGTGAATTTGGAAGCCCTGATACTAATTTTAACATTAAAAAAGGATAATCACACGTATTGTGATTCAGAAATATCGAAGAATCAGACTTTGAGAGCTGAGATGGTAGAAAGGATTACAAGAGATAAAGTTTTTTTTTTTTTTTCCATGAACATACTAGATTATCTGTGAGGTAGGTTATTGAGGTTATTAGATAATACATATAGTTTTAAGGGGGAAAATGCTGGAAGGTGTAGATTAAAAAAAACCGAGACTAAAATACTAAATTGAATTATTCAAGAGTTGTACAGATGGAAGATCCACATGAATCGCCAGAAACGAAAGACTTCTCTGAAGACCTTACGCCATTAACATAAATTACCTTACAACTGAAGTTGCGCTACTTTCTAGCCTCAGTGGCTTACCTGAAAGAAGAAAAAACATTTCTATCAGAAAATGTACAAGCAAAAAATGAAAGGAATGATGTGAATATTGTAAATATTACAATATATACATAAACATGCATGATGGGAAACATATATAAAGGATGAAACACCAGAATTACATACTAATATAATTTATTATATGTAATCTGGACAAAGCAGAAAATTTAAACAAAATAACACCACCACTTCCTTTGCACACTTCAAGATTAAAGGATACCAATGACCTAGGCACAAGCACTCTCATAAACAAACCATTTTCATTCGTTATTTTAACTGTTGAAAAATGGATAAGCACCCTGTGCATATAACTTCCATTACACTAATGGATTGAGTTAAACACCTGCTAAGAAGGATCAGAAGGTTGATCAACAGTGTGTCAAGTGTGGTGGCTTATTGGTAACGTCCCTGCCAGGCGATCACCAGACTGGGGTTTCTAGTTCCGCTCAAACTCGTTAGTTTCTTTAGTGTCCGCAACGCCAACATCCTTAAGAGCTAAGGATATGGGGTTTGGGGGAGCCTATAGATTTACTTGCTGAGTCATCAGCAGCCTTTGCCTGGCCTTCCTTTGTCCTGGCTTAGGTAGAGAGCGCTGATCATATGTATATATGATCAGTCTCTAGGATATAGCACTGCTTGCTATAAGGCAATGTCACTGTCTATTGGTCTCTTGTCTCTGCCATTCATAAGAAGCATTTGAAAAAAAAAATAAAAAAATAAATAAAAAAAAACTCGGCCTGGGCCTCTTGTGCCAGTAACCCCACCCCATTTCATCTATCACGGCCTGTCTCTTCTCTTCCATCTTCGTAA
>NC_090764.1:38131047-38161047 GCF_036898095.1 Palaemon carinicauda
ACATTAGTCAAGCCACTTTCTTCTTCAATTTTAATAGAAAATACATTCCACCAAAACATATGGATTCTTGTACTTCGTGATTTTACGTCACAAATATCCATTAATATTAAATTTACTTCTTTAGAATGAGTAGCCTTCAACCAAGAGGAATTATATGTCAAGGGAATTACCCTGGCGAGGATTAGAACCTTTGACATTTGGGTTTTGATACGAAAGTGGCAGTCACTTCTTGTTCATTCAGCCGCCAAGTAGGTGTGAATTTGCTTGTTTTTGAGTAAGTTATAACTCATTTACTTTTCGTTGGTTTTAATTTCCTTTTCCTAACATGGGTAATCTCTTCTTCCATCAACAACAACAACAACACCAACAATAATAATAATAATAATAATAATAATAATAATAATAACAATAATAATAATTACAATAGTAACAATAATATTTATAATAATAATAATAACAATAATAATAATTACAATAGCAATAATAATAATAATAATAATAATAATAATAATAACAACAACAACAACAAAAACGAATAGAATTGAAACTATAATCTAATGAGAGTGAAAAGTCGTAATCTTTTACTAAATAGCAAAAGAAGAAAAAAAACATAGCTGCTAATCTTTAGTATGACTGGACTAATATCACAATCTATTTTTGCAGATAATCGTTTTAAAAGCGTGAAAATGTATAAAGCTACACAACTTTATCTGAAAATTTTCTAATGAGAGGAAATTAATTGGTTCACAATAATACACGGTGAATAATTTCTCAATATATCCCGGTGAATAATTTATTAATATATATATATATATATATATATATTATATGAAAATAAGAACAATGAAGTGATAATTACTTGGAATATTCAATAAATATTACGAATGGGTTTCTTGACGGGTGGAGAGAGAGAGAGAGAGAGAGAGAGAGAGAGAGAGAGAGAGAGAAATGTATAAATAACATCCCCAAAATCAACTTTCATTGACGTAACTCTAACATTAGCATGTGTCCTTTTCCGTAATGAAGGTGAATTTTTTACACTGTCATGTACAACATCCTCCAAGGATAGTTCCATAACAGACAAAACAACTGTTTAATGTGGTATCATACCCAGGCATTTATACGAAAAATTAACAATTCGATTTGCCACTGAACTGTATGAAGAAATAATTTTGAAACTATAAGAATGTTGTCAATATTCTACAAGATTCTTTTCCTTGTATACAGACTAATGGCTTAGAAACAATTCCATTAAAACTGTAATATTATTCGATTGAGTACTGCAGGGTATTTGACAAAATGTTTATAGTGTTTAAGTCTCTCAAAGCTATTCAAAGTAACGAATCCGAATAATATCAAATATCTGTTTTAATATCAATGTTTTTAAAATATTTTAGTTTCAATTTTTCATTACTTCTTATATCGTTTATTTCCTTACTTTCCTCACTGGGCTATCTTTCCCTGTTGGAGCCCTTGGGCTTATAGCATCTTGATTTTCCAACTAGGGTTGTAGCTTAGCTAGTAATAATAATGATAATAATAATTAGAGAATGTTCCAAAACTGTTTAAAAACATTTTATAAATAATCCAGTAGTTATTTCAAATTCATTTCAGTGTTTCAAAATGGACCAAATTTTTTTTTTAAATGGCTGAAGACTAAAAAAATTTTAAATAGCTGAAGAAACGAATAAAAAATAATTTCAACAACGATTCTAGAACAAATATATAAACGATTTCAAATATTTCATTACTCAATTCTTAAAAATTCATAATCATTCCCATTGAAAACAATTGAAAAAGCGACAGTAAATTATACCAATGGACAAAGATGAGCATTTTTTAGAACCCTTTTTAGCGAAGCGATCTAGAGTCTCTCGCATGATTGAAGTTTTTCAATGAAGATTTCAATTTACACAGTTATCCGGATTGTGTTATGACTATTAGCACACCCTGTGAGAGAGAGAGAGAGAGAGAGAGAGAGAGAGAGAGACGTATAAATAACATCCCCATAATTAACTTTCATAGACATAACTAACACTGGCATGCGTCCTTTTCCGTAATGAAGGTGAATTTCTTTCACTGTCATGTACAACGTCCTCCAAGGATAGTTCCATAACAGACAAAACAACCGTTTAATGTGGTATCATACCCAGGCATTTATACGAGAAATTAACAATTTGATTTGCCATTGAACAATAGATGAAGAAATAATTTTGAAACTATAAAGAATGTTGTCAATATTCTACAAGATTCTTATTCTTGTATAATGATTAATGGCTTAGAAACAATTCCAATAAAACTAATATTATTCGATTGAGTACTGCAGGGTATTTGACAAAATATAAATACTGTTCAAGTCAGTCTCTCGAAGCTACTAAAAGTAACGAATCCCAATAATATCAAATATCTGTTTTAATGTTGTTTTATGTTTATTTAAAAAAAAAAATCAAATTTTCATTACTTCTTATATCGTTTATTTATTCCCTTATTTCCTTTCCTCACTGGGCTATTTTTCCCTGTTTGAGCCCTTATGCTTAAATCATCTTGCTTAGCTAGTAATAATAATGATTAATTAGATAATGTTCAAAACCTGTTTAAAAACATTCTGTAAGTAAACCAGCAGTTATTTCTAATTCACTCCAATGAGTTATAAATTGGACCAAAGAACTTTTCTCAAATGGCTAAAGAAACAAATACAAAATGGATGTAAAAGAATTCAAACTTTCTTAAAAATTCATAATCATTTTCATTAAAATCAACTGAGAAAGCGAAAGTAAATTATACCAACGGACAAAGATAAGCATTTATTAGAACACTTATTAGCGAAGCGATCTCACATGATTTAAATTTTTCAATGGAGATTTTACCTAACACAGTTATCCGGATTGTGTGTTGTGACTATTAGCACACCCTGTGAGAGAGAGAGAGAGAGAGAGAGAGAGAGAGAGAGAGAATATACTGTATACCCTAGGAGTAGTGAGAGAAAGAGGGGCGACTCTTGTGGCTTCCTTTCTATTCCATCCCTATCTCGACTTCCCCTCCACTACTTAACTCCTTTCAACCTCTTCCTTCCATCCCCGAGATAGCCCCTTTCCCTCTCTACCTATTCCCCGGGTGTCCCCAACCGTTCTGCAGGCCGGGAGCCTACACCAGAAATCCTGCTTGGTTTGCTTCGCTTCATAACAGAAATTCCGACATAACAGTCTGCATCAATTGCCCTTATGATTCTAACAATAACTTGGGGCCTCCACCTGGAATAACTATGTATGCCTATAAAACGGTTGTGAGTAACACTCCATGGATTAATTAACGAATCTTATGATAACATGAATAGAATCAAACACATCATAATCATCGTCACAAGTCAAAGGTCAAGCTACCCCTTTGAGATTGGTAATGTCTTGTGGCATTCTGTCAAATTTTTTCATTTTGTAGTCCTTATCCATCACCATTCCCCATTTTCTATATCAACAATATTTCCTACCAACAACCCCTTTTTTGGCCAACTTCCTCATTGGGATTAGGGCTTCTAAAGCACTTCAGCCATGCATCTAAAAGGGTCTTCAAATATAGCATAATTTAATTTACACCATCTTTCTACTATTCGTCTTGCTTTTATCTCACATGTTAAGTTTATTGATCTTGGTTCGTTAATCATATTGCATTTTCATATTACCTTGCCATTTACTCTGCAACAGCATACCCACCACCCCTCAACTTCTTTTTTTCCTAATCAAGGTTCCAAATTTCATTGACCTTTCCTTTCTTCTATTTAAACTTGATTTTTCCCGAAATTCTTTACCGCAACTGTATATCTATATTTCTATAGATTACAGAATGGGGTAATTTCATTTCATTGGCTTTGGTAAGGTACGTATCCTGTTTTAAAGCTACCCGTTCCTTTATAAAACTCAATGCTTATTCGACAAAATTATAATTTGTCAATACTTCTTCAAAACCTTCCATAATGTTTCTCTTTAAATGGGATCGTTAGCTTTTTTCCAGTCCAGGTTTACACTCGCATAACTGTTTTATAACAAACACTTCCTCCACACATTCTCTTCTGTGTCTAAACTCAAGTCATTCTAATCGTTGTCTTACGATCTTATTAAAAATTCTACCACACATGTTACAGACACTTTTATCACCTACAACATAATACAGAGTAATAAAAATTCCTCTCAATCTTTCACAAAGACATTTTCCTCATTCAGGCACACCTTACACACATGGTCAGCCACTCAATCCCACTAGCATATCCCTCGAAACCTCATCAATTTCTTGTATCTTTCTGGTCTTCAACCTTTTGAATGCCATGCTAATATTCTCAACCAGTATTTTCAAATTCATGTTTAATCTTTCCTATCTCAAGTTTATCAATTTATGTCTTTTCTATCCTCCACTTTTCGCAAACCTTCTAAATACTCAGTTCATCGAATCCAAAATTATATTCCCTTGCGACGACACCTCTAATTCTGCATCTTTCATTCGGTGATCCATTTGTTTAATAACCTTTCCACTTGAATTTGCATTCCTTAAGAAAAAAAACTCCCTAATCCTCCATAAGTATTTGCTTATTCATTTACTTCTCTGAATTGCCTATTTCTATTTTCCTTGTGTACACAGATTCTTCGTTATACCATTGAACACTCCCCCAACTTCTCTCTCTCTCTCTCTCTCTCTCTCTCTCTCTCTCTCTCTACCAAGCACAGATGTTTTCCAGAAGGAAATTCTGCTACGTTTTCAATTACTCCTCCAGAGGATGATTTACTGATTTACATAAAGTCCTCCTATTGTCGAAAATATAATCCTTAATAAAACGAACTAATTAATATACTTTCCTAATTATCAGTGATAGACATATCAAGGCTATTTTAAGTTTGTCTTAAAATTCACGTCAGGGTCAGATTTCAATTAATAATAATAATAATGATAATAATAATAATAATAATAATAATAATAATAATAATAATAATAACAAAAGGATAATATCATTATCGTATAACAACACTAGCATGGTAGTCAATTCTCATTTGCATCAGGAATAGATTACAATTCCTTCAACAGTAAAAACAAAAAACAGACTAGCCTTATTTCACAAGAGGAAACCGGAATAGGGTATTTCTAAACGCCTCTGAGATAAAAAGTGAGACTGCAACAGTAGGGAGGTTGGCAAAAACACGTTCTTTTTCACACCGCTTCCTTTCCAGAGAAACCTAGGCGGACAACACTTCGGTTTTTAGAAGTTGTCTCGTTTTCTTTACATTACATTTGCGTGAATATTCATAGAAAACGTCGAAGCAAATGAACTTAGAATGAGATAATGTGTATTGTCTCATTATTTTTACGAATAAAATGGCTAAAAAAAATAAATTATTAGTATTTTCCTTTTATTTTTAGTGAGGGAGGGATGCATTTTATACCTATGCCTCCCCCAACAATCCTACACTATATTTTTTTCTTCCCAACGGTAACCTGACAACAACGCCGTTCCCCTTTTATTGAGAAAGGATGTTTGCTATTGAATTTATAAAAGAACTTCCGTTCAGGAAACTCTAAGCTCCGGGGAAATTAGAGACTGCAATGACATTTTACTATATAGAATATTAATCATCGTTTAAAAACAATGCTATTTACAGGATAATTTACAAATATAAACAAATAGGTTTCATTATAGTTACCGACAGGGAAAACTTTCCTATTAAAAACCAACTTTTCCCTTGAAAAATTTCCCCGTCCGTAAATATAATTTTACCAACCAATCTTTATTAGGAATAATATCCGTCATGTAAAAAAATATATTTATAAATTAGTAAATATGCATGATGTAACGCACGATAATAGAGTTGCCGTATTAACATAAAATCCTTGTGGTGAAGCACTGATGGATAAATAAAAGCAAGGCATATCAGTCATAACAAAGCCATTTGCATATTGCAATGATTAATGAATAAATCTTGCTCAGTATCCCCTTTCATTTCTTTCGACAAAGAAAAATGGGAAACTTGTCAATTCCAGTTAATTAAACGGCAAAAGAGGAGCGAAAACCAAACAGGCTGTTCACGGCTTGATACGGAATGTTCATTACTAACCAAAAAGAGAATGGATACATTAATACAGCTACAATAATGTTTCTTTCATACTGCATAATTCAAGCAAGATACAGACGGGTGTGGAAACTCTTGGTGCCAAAAATAGCAGACAAATTCTGTAGATGTATCCTTTGCCGTTATACAATAGCTAAATTCGAAATGAAAAAAAAAAAAAAAAAACGGAAATATTCTTTTAATTAGAATAGGAATATCCGTATCAAATATACCAAGCACTATTCATTTGAAATGACGCCAAAGTTACGTTGGCTGTAACAGTGCATATATATACATATATTTATATATATATATATATATATATATATATAATATATATATAATATATATATATATATAATATATATAATATATATATATATAATAAATATATATAATATATATATATATATAATATATATATACATATACACATTATATATATATATATATATATATACATACCAATCAAAGTTTAAAAATATGTAAAATATGAAAATAACGATTTGAACAGATTATACAGTAAAATTCATTGTTTTCATTATTGAACATATCTTCCTAATCTAGTAACCTACTTTAAATAAATCCAAATATATTTTTTTAAGATTACATTAATTCAATATTCAAATCTATGCACAATAAAATTATACAAAAAACATTGTATATATATATACACACACACATATATATATATATATATATACATATATATATATATATATACACATATACATATATATGTATATATAAATACATATATTTATATATACATATATATGTATATATAAATACATATATATATATATATATATATACATATATATGTATATATAAATACATATATATATACATATATATACATACACACATATATATATATATATCGATATATATATATATATATATATATCAAATCACACAGGAGGAAGCCAGTAAACAGAGCATAGAAAAGTACACATACAGCACAAAACCCCGAGAGCGTGTCGCTTGTCGGGCATGCCCCGAATCACTAAAAAGGGTGAGGCAGGACTTTTCCAAACAATGGACTCATTAATATTCCAACGTGTGTCAGTGACACGCCTCCTTTGTTTTTCGACAACGGACATGAATAATACAATGGTCTTTTCTAATGATCCTATTTGCCTCGTGAAACTTATCCAGTGGGGACCTGATTGGTCTTACGGGGGCTGTCATGTAAGGTCAAGTTGATGGCATGAAGATTCATCAATGCTTGTCGTTTCTCATGAATGTTTGTTTTCGGTGCCTTTCCTTCATAACAGATATAGTTTGTGGAATATGTGTGTATGTGTATATATATATAAATATATATATATATACACATATACATATATACACATATACATACATATTTATACACATATACTTATATGTGTGTGTATATATATATATATATATATACACCAAAATGTAAAATCATAAGAACACATGGATACATGCACACACACACACACACACACACACACACATATATATATATATATATGTATATATATATAGTATATATATATGTATATATATATATTATATATATATAATGTACACACACATACATATATGCAAAGGAATAAGATTCACCCAATGCCAATGAATATAATAAGAATTTGTGACGTGTCCTTAGATGTCGTGCATAGAATTCCTTGAAATGCATCTAGAATATCATACACAACAAAGCCCCTCATTACCAAATCTTTGCAAAAAAAAAAAAATATGCAAGAGAGGTATCATCAGCTGACGAGTTACCGTGGGCAGCAAAGCATAATCTGATCCCCTTCCTCATTATTACTCCTCCCCCTACCTCCTCCTACCTATGTGACCTCCCATAAATTTGATTCAGAATTGTGATTCACTTTATGGCTTATTTTACAAGGATATCAATAGTATTTGATCAGAATTATATTAAAGCACCACCTGTTTACCTTTTTTTTAAACAACACTAATTTAGACTTGTTTAAAATGGGGAAAAGATGTATTCTCGAACCTACTGTATGTGACCTTCCATAACTTTAACTCCGAATTGTAACGTTAGTGTTTATCGCTTTACTCTGCTATGAAATAACGAGTGTCTGACCAGAATTATATTAAACCACTATGTTTTTTTTTTCTTTTTCATAAGTATATACACTAATTTAGATATTAAAATGGGGAAATATTATGTGACTAACTTTAAAAATAAAATCTTCCAGGTCTCAGCACTGAATGAAACACGATCTAATCAAAACCACCATGATAAAAATTACGTCAGAAATCTTAATCATTTGGTATAATTATGATCAAAATGACCACAAAGTTGCCCTGACCAAGCGCGTCTCAAACTTCACCCTCCAAAAACCTTATCTTCAATCTAACCGCATCTCTGACTCTCTCTCTCTCTCTCTCTCTCTCTCTCTCTCTAGGGAGAAGCAATCACCCATCACACGGATGTTTGCAAGCCACTTTACACGACCATGCAATCTCACCCGCACCGTCAGCGTCCTCCCCCTTCCCTCCCCACATCCTTCCCCAACAAACACGTCTTCCCTCGGGGGCTCATTCCCCCATAGGCGTCAGTCAGTCGATTACAATGTGCAATGATGATACGAAATCTAAATAAACAAATGGCTGGTCTCCAAGATGAATCATTTACGGATTAATTACAGAATGAATGAAATTCCATCTCTATTTCCCATATTTACAGGACCTCTATAAACGGATTCTTCTTAAGTGGTAGTTCTTTGATGTTTTCTCCCCGTCTCTGTTTCCTCATAATTAAGTTAAAATAAATACATTAAAATAAGTGGATGGATACGCGTCTCTTGAGAGAGAGAGAGAGAGAGAGAGAGAGAGAGAGGAGAGAGAGAGAGAGGAGATATTTTAGTTAATTAAACACTAACTTCGAGTGAATATGTAAAGAAACAATGGAGCTGGAATAGAAAACGGGATCACGCATCTGAAACTATAAAATGTCAACAACTTCATCAGTACGCAGGAACTTCAAATTTAATCATTCACATATTTACGGTTCATAACTTTCTCTAAATTTTTTTCGACTTACGAACGTAAGAAGACAGTTTTCTCTCTTTGAGAAGTCGGTATTCGCGAGAATCGACTTAGAAGAAGAGTTGAGGATTTCAAGCTTAATTGAGATCTACAGGTTCATTTCTCCAATCTAATTGCTAATTACATTAAAGTCTATATATCTCGTCAATTCCTAATTGACAATCTCTCTCTCTCTCTCTCTCTCTCTCTCTCTCTCTCCACCGTCAAAGTGGGTGCATTGGATGAATGGTACATACCCGGGCAAATGTTTGCTAGGTCAGTGGATCTTTCTCAACATACCAACTAAAGATCCCTCCAGTTATAAATGGCAAATTAGGACTACGCCTGGTTTAGTCAAGAAACTATGCAACGATCTAAAAGCTTCATCTCTAAGACTTGCAGAAACACAGAAAGGCACCAAGTCCTTCAAAAAGGCGAAAAAGGGTATATTTAAAAAGAATTATATAAATATATACATATATATATATATATATATATATAAATAATATACACATATATAAATATATATATACATATATATATATATATATATATAAATATAAATATGTATACACATGATGTATATGGATGTATAGATAAAATCAATAAATCAATTTAAGATTTAAATAAAGAAAAATCTGTTACACGTTTACACCAACATTTATAATATTTGCATTAAACCATAATCCGCAAATTTCTTACTTTCAATATCAAGAAATCACATAAACTCAAACTCACAAACTCCCTCCTTAACTAATGACATCAATGCATCATCTCTCTCTCTCTCTCTCTCTCTCTCTCTCTCTCTCTCCTCAAAGCCTAACAGGAATCTCACACTTGGCCCTAAGGGCACAATTACCTACCCCTCTTTCCCTTTGCTTGGCAGAGAGAGAGAGAGAGAGAGAGAGAGAGAGAGAGAGAGAGAGAAAGTGTGTGTGTGTGTCAGTATTAAAAACGTGAACTTTTCATGAATTAATTTATTGATTTTGGGTAAGCCTACGACTTTGTTGAATATCACTCACCATATGTTAATCGTGAGAGAGAGAGAGAGAGAGAGAGAGAGAGAGAGAGAGAGAGAGAGAGAGAGAGAGAGAGAGAGAGAGAGAGAATGCAAAGAACCAAGTGAATAAGATAAATTTCTCCAATCAGAATAATGGGCAGTAAAATTAAAATTGAATCTCTCTCTCTCTCTCTCTCTCTCTCTCTCTCTCTCTCTCTCTCCCTACCATTTTCAGTTTCGGTTCCCCTCGTATCAAAGAATTTCCTCATTTTGTCCCTCGGTCTCTTCCCCTTGCCCGTTCTGCTCCAACTCGTACGTGAGTCTGCGCGTTTGTGTCCTGTTGTGTTAGCAGAATGAACGCGATTCACAACTGACTGAGGGGAAAAAGAAAAGAACAAGGGGAAGCTAGTGTGAGCGGGCAATTAATCCTGAAAGAGAGAGAGAGAGAGAGAGAGAGAGAGAGAAGAGAGAGAGAGAGAGAGAGAGAGAGAGAGAGAGAGAGCTTACGTTCTGACGAACGAGAGACAGTTACTACAATGATATACAATAATACTTCCTATATAAAAAGAGTAAGAGTCTGCCTATATATGTATGTGTGTATATATATATATATATATATATATTTCCTCTCACGCTCCCAGGAAAAGGGAGTAGACATACCCTGGTGAGAGGGGGGGTACCACAAAAGATACACTCGGAAACCACATTCTCAATATAAATTGCCGAACCAGCGGTTTGTTTTAAAAGTTTTAAAGGTCGCTCATGAATGGCAGAGGCAAGGGACAGTGACATTGCCCTGGCAATCAGAACAATGCCCTAGAGACTGACCATATATCATATTAAAAGCCTCCTCTCCACCCAAGCTAGGACCAGGGAGGGCCAGGCAGTGGCTACTGATGACTCAACATATAGACCTATAGGCTCCCCCAAACCCCCCAACCTTAGCTCATAAGGATGGTAAGGTTGCAGACACTAATGGCACTAACGAGTCTGACCGGAACTCGAACCCCCGACTGGCAAACACCAGGCAGAGACGTTACCAATCAGGCCACAGCTAGGAAAGGGGGAGAGGATGAGAAGGGTTGAATGTGTGTGGATGTGCGTGTGTATCTATATCTATATAAATATCTACTATGAGATTCAGGGCCTCTGTAACACGGTTTTTTGGACTTTGCTCCTTATCAATGCATCGGATGTAGCTGAAAGTTGACATATGTATATTTTACAACCACACACAAATTTTGTCAGCATTTTCAATAACCTAAACCCGATAGTTTTAATTTTTATAGAGTAAAAATGATCTAGCCGACGCCATGGCCAGTGATAACTAGCCAAGAGTCGAAAACATTCATTACGTAAGCAATGTAAACACCTTTTGACAAAATTTTGCCCCGCCCATCCATCAGACACCCATTCACCTTGTTCCATCGGCTCTGAAACCCATAACAGTCAAGAATGGCTAACAGGATTTGGAATTGCTCCGTGGTTGCAAAACTGCATTTGTCTTACGACTTGCAACTTTATACAGTCAAGAGAAAGCCCGTGGCCATATTTACTATAGCCTGAATAGGTAATTTTTCAGTTTCTGGTTTAAATCCAATGTTTATGGTCTGATTTGTATTTAGCGTAACATGATTATAATACTTGTAATGTCATTCAGGCTTTTGAACATTCCCATCAACTATTCACTATGCCACCAAGAGAGAGAGAGAGAAAGAGAGAGATTGTATGTAAACAGTCTTTATATAACTATTTTTGTTAAAATAAGAATTTTGTGCTAAACTCTCCATCAGACCAACGGATCATCCGATATCATTTTTTTCTTCTTCTTAGGTCGTACGACCGTTTTGGCTATGTTTTGGGCATGACTGCATTTTGTGAATAAATCATGAATAGTTTTAGGAGTTTTATTTGTACATCTAATGGGAATTTATAGAAGTAAAGTTAACATAATTCATGTATCCTTTAAAATAATTACTACATGTAGCAAAACAAATAGTAGTAAAGATGATAATGCAATGAAGGAATGATACCATACTTTATCTTTAGCTTCAACATCGGCAATAACATACCCAGTTACCATAATTTGTCAGCTTGATGAAATAACCTATCATCTAATGTTAAACTTAATTTCTGAGGAGGCCATGGCTTATTGCACAGTGAAAAAACATGACAAAGATTTTATGAATGGCGGAACGATACATAAATGTGGGTGGGGTATTTGTGCTAGCGTAGTAATACTACTGTAGCAATAGTGCCGCAACAGTAGTATAGAGTCCTTTCAATGACGTCACTGAGAATCGCCGGCGGCCATGCTGGAGGACATACAAAGCGAAAACATGGCAGCTGATACAGCGAATATGGACAATGAGAGCGACTTTGTCAAACAATTGTCGGGTGATGATAAGCGTTTTTACAAGCAGAAACTCGATCTAATTGATGGCCTAGATCCATACCAGATGCAGAATTCATTCAGTCAAAATATTGAGATTTTCCCAATATTTCATACATTGATATGGTGATGTACTTGGTACTGTCGGCCAACCCAGAACATGAGTGGGCATAAATTTCCATTGAATAATCTGTTTCCAGAATTCGTTGTTTTTCCCTTTAATGCTTTTAAGTCCAAAATTAGATAAACACTGGGCCAATGAAGAGAGTGTTTATAATTATAATGCTAATATTGATCATTTAGCCTAACCTTGTGTATTATAATTTTTGATTGTCAAAATGTATGTAAAAGTTTTGCATTATAATGTCAAATCTTTATCAGTTCATGCCTAAACATTGTGTTTGTGTTTGGTTACAAATGCTATAATTTCTTATATACATATAAACACATGATGGACAAACTCTATTGTAATGCTCTTGGATGATCGTTTTGCCTCCTTGCAATTAAATGCGCAAGTTTAATTATTTTTTCAATGTTTCATATATAAGCTGAAGACCCCTTCGGGTTAAATCAGCTTTCAGATATTATTATTATTTATAATCAATGTTTATTCATCACATAGGCCTGTATGTCTGCACAATTTAATACACAAATTAAAATAAATATAAATATACACTTAATTATATATAGGCATGAGCACCTTGACGAAATAGAGACCTAGGTAAGTAGCCTTTGTTAATATAGCCAATATGGGCGCTTTTAATTTTTGTTTTGAAAATCTGAGATGCCCCTTTGATGTTTAAAAATTGAGATGCCCCCTCCCCCACACACACTACACACTGAACTGACGATGATACTTGCCAAGTCACCTATGCGATCGGATATAGCATGTTTACACAGGAATCATGATACTTTTAGGGCCTAGCCGAAGTTGGTTGTCTTAAGGCTGCAAATCTCTATCTGTTTATCTAACACTGGGGTCACCTTATATATATATATGAAATGATCAGAACAAATACGTGCGTAGGGTAGTGAGGATTCACGTAGATCAGCCCGTGATATTCTGGTCACCACAAGTCACGTCTGCACTTGGATAATTCCTCTGTATCTTTGTCCTGATTCTGAATAACTGCCGGTATGCGGTAGAAACTCTTGTCATCTCTTCGTCCTCGATTCCCACAGCCAGCAATAGCGCAAAAACTGGGCATTGTGTGAATGTGAATGTGATGAAATGGCTAAATATTCAACAGTTCAACTATAGCTATTCACTGAACGCGTCTTTGTTTGCCCTCCAAGATGGCGGACCGGAAGTTTGATGACGTGTATTGAAAGGACTCTATACATGAACTAAACGTTTAAGCCAACTGCTGGGATCCTTGAGGATCATTTAGCACTTCTTACAACTACTCAAGAAATGAGTTTTTAAAGCCAGAATTTAAATTTTCTGATCCAACAATGCCCATAATAGCCTCCAGTGTTATCCTGAATTACATCGTGGCCAAAGTGGGTGGAGCCTCAACAAGTCATCATTCTGACGATAATTATTGGTGCAGGTTTAAAGCCAAAATACGTTACCCGGCTTTTTTTTTTTTTTAATTTACAGTAAATAGGTAGGTAGATAGACAATAAATAAAAATTGCTTGACATTGAATATAGCAGTTATCAAATCAAACTTGTCTACCACGTTTTTGAAAATTACCAACTATTCCCTATACCTTGTCAATCTGATTGTGACCTATAAAGTAGACTGTAATTTCTTAGGAAACTTATTTTGGCAGTTACACTAATAATCGAAGTGTTTTTGTATTTATTAACATATTTTGTTGTTTTGTTCATTATGACAATTATCAGTGGAGAGGTTTCAGAGTTCATAAAGGTGTACTGCTTTGCTTTTATTTAAACTTTTGTGTCATTGTTGCCAGAGGTATAGCCTTCGTTACGTATAGCCAATCATCGATCGAGAAAGAGGCAAGAAATGCCGTCATAAGTTACGTAACGAGTGCGTTCGAAACCTTTTCTCTGAATAAGTTGGCCCGTCTTCAAAAAACGTCACTTTTACATTATAAGTACCAAATTTATTCAACCTACGTAATGCAGAATATAGTCAAAATTTATGTGTAGATATAATATGCATTCTGAAGAAGCGTTATCTTTATGAAATTCATAGATAAAAAATTATTGCGAAAAAACCGTGTTACAGAGGCACTGAATCTCATAGTAGACGTCATTTTTGACGTCTCGGGTACATCTAGACCATCAATGGATCCTGAGGTACACTAGTAATACTGTATATAATCCTTCTGAAATTTTAGTTACGCAAAATACTAGACATAATAACTATGTGAAATGACATAAATACTAAATGTCACTATGTAAACTAACGAATACTTGAGAGTAAAAATAATATAATAAAAAATTCTCCCCTCCAAAATACATTAATGTCCCGTAATCGATGTAGTCTGTTTTACCCAATGTTGGAAATTTTTCACATTCAAAATGAGAAACGGTAAGCGTTCAAAGTTTTAGTTCTTGACTGCAAGCCATAAACATATGGAAAATGTGCATCCTACATACAAAAGCACAAATTTTCATAAAGAGAATCTATTCCAAAAACCTCAGGGAGGAAGACAGAGATTATTATATGAACGTTTTCACTTCTGCATTGTTAAAGTACTTTTAAAGCCTAACTTATACATATACACCCATACATACAACAACAGCAATAACAATGCAGGAAAAACGTAATTTTCATCACCAAGCTGACCACTTCGGATTGGTGATGGTGGGAGACTTTACTATGATAGCTCACAGCAAACTAACCAAGTATGGGTGGTCATGACAAGTATAGCTTTGCTGATCAAGACGATACATATACACTTTCACTATGTTAAGGTATCCCAACTCAAAAATAAATATACAAACATATATATATATATATATATATATATATATATATAATGTGTGTATATATATATGTATATATACATGTGTGTATATATATATATATATATATATATATATATATATATATATATATATATATATATATATATATATATAATGTGTGTATATATATATATGTATATATACATGTATATATATATAAATATATAAATATATATATATATATAATATATATATATATATATATATATATATATATATATATATATACACACAGTTTTATCTTCTACTGCTTCTATTAATCAACAGCTACGGTCTTCTACAGTAATTTGACCACCAAGCATCTAATAGACAGCTTAGGTCCCAAGAAACAATTGGGTTGAAGGGAACATGCTAGGGTCGTTTATGCCTAGAGAGAGAGAGAGAGAGAGAGAGAGAGAGAGAGAGAGAGAGAGAGAGAGAGAGAGAGAGTAAACGAAATCGTTGGGAAGCACGAGAAGTTACAATGAAAAGTCAAAGCCAAAAGCTTTACTCAGAAAGAAGAAAATGCAAGAAGGAAAGTTTTGCGAGCCGTTTGTCTTCTTGGGACCATCGGCCGAAGAATTTACTCTCCTCGGGCATGCCATTCTAACATTACGTCAGCAACGACCATAAAATAAACAAAAACCACAGTAACATTTTGGGTGTACAATACTGGAACTAATTTATTTAATTGAATACAAATGATAGTTTAATTGAAATTATCATTTGACAACAATTAATGAGTGCATGATTCATTCAGTAAAGGCTATTAACATTAGCTTAATATTGAACAAAAGCTGAAATCAACCTAATAAAGAGTACTATTTGACATTAAACGTATGAATAATAATAATAATAATAATAATAATAATGATAATATTATTAACAACAACAACAACAATAATAATAATAATAATAATAATAATAAATTCTTCGTACATTCAGACTTGTACAAATTTAAGGAGCAAAGAAATCAGTTTTCTTGGAAAGGACATAAAAAAATAGGACACAATTCGATCAAACATTAACAATGTTGAAATTTCTAAATAATAACATTCCTTTTTATCAAAATTACTGCTCAACATTCACAATCATTTTCAAGCAATTAAGCAAATCCTCATTAGTTTGAGCAACAAGGTAAGACTTTTCATAAAGTGAAAAAAAAATTGAAATAACTTCAGATGATTAACAAATTGAAAAATAAAATTATAAATACTTAAGTAAATTACAGTACTAAATAAATAATAAATCTAGAAAAACAAGGCTTACATGATCATTCTGCTCCTGAAACATGCAAAGAATAGGCCTAAGGAGAAAGTGGACGTAACATGCCTATAACATCAGTAATAAAACCAACCCATAAACAGACGACTCCATTTGTGAGTTATTTCTTCTTTGCCTTTTTTCTTATTTCAAATGGTACTAAAACACGAGGGTAATATATATCTCATTTACCCCACATGCACAAAGACAAAATGCACAACGACTTCCATTGCTATTAACAATTATAATAATCACTGGTGATGAAAAAATATAATTATAATTCAAATAAAGAACATCAATATTATACATTAGATGAATATGAATATACAATATAATGCATTAAAATATTAATTATCATTTCATCATGGATATTTATGCTTATTCAGTTTCAATTTAATATCAAATTCCATTAATTTCAAATGAAGAAAAATAAAATAAACATGACATCAAAGTCCTAACGGCTCCACCTCGCATTTAGAGGTAATTACCACGTTCCAAAATAAACTCCAGACTCAGGTCCCTTAATTTTCAGGCAATTATGTTAAAAGGTTTAAAAGTCACTCATGAATGACAGAAACACGGGACAGTGACAGTGCTCTATCTAGCAGGATAGTGCCCTAGAGAATGACCATATAGGCTATACATATAATCAACGCCGTAGAGAAACAAATTATACCATGCACTTGCAGAGTTTGAGAAAGCATTTTGTAGAAAAAACAATACAAATAGCTAGTTACATTACTCGCCATAACGAAAATTCTAGTAGGTTTAACAGAAAATATTTGAGATGCATCTTGATGTCCATCCTGGATCAGTACTGAGGTCTGTGCTGTTTATAAATTTTAAATTAATGGAAGAAATGACCAAGTACTGAAGAAAAAACCCACTAAACTGTTGAATGAAGATATCCTAAGTGTTAACAGAAACATATAAAGACTGCATAGAAATGTTGGGAGGTATTCATGAAGAAAAGGAAATGCTTATAAAGGAAACCCTTCTACTTGTATTCATAAACATTTCAAGCAAAAGCTTCTACTTTTAGAGCAAAAGCATATCCTTATAATCACATAAAAGTAAATGGTTATACATAAAGAAGACCCTTTACTTCATATAAAGAGCATATGCTTCGAAAAAGCTGAGTCTGGTCAGTAGCAGACTGTAGTTCGAAGAGAAAGGTTGTTCTGTCCGATTCTCAGCACGATGGCAATTTTGTGGATGCGAGGCATGTTAAACAATTCATGTCCCGTTTACCCACACTTGATCGTGATTTCAAGATGTTATTCCGTTTTGAAGAACAAAATGTACAGTGGCTTGCGGACAGATATCTTGTCCACACCTGGAATCTCGATGAAATATCAAGGTTAAGCCATAACTTGGTGATATGCATTTTACATTTGCTTTTGCATGTATAAACAGTTGGGAGAATACGAAGGCTGCTGTATTTAGGAATGTATGTATGTACAAACAGTATATATGTATGTATGTATGTATGTATGTATATGTATATATATATGTATATATATATATATATATATATATATAAATATATATGTGTGTGTGTATGTACAGTACATGCAAATATACTGTATTCATATAATATATAAATATTGTTTATATATATATATATAAATATATATATATATATATATATATATATATATATATATATATATAAATATATATATATATATATATATATATATATATATTATATATATATGTATATGTATGTATATATATGTATATATATACATCGTATAAATATACATATTTACGCAGAATAGTCATATACTGCAAAAGCTTATATACATGCAGGTATATACACATATATAAACTATATAATATTATATATATATATATATATATATATATATATATATATATATATATATCGATTCGTACCAGAAATAGATTGTTCTAAATCCAAAACCTGAAATAATTTAGCTGAAATCAACTATTTCAATTCGGTTTGCTTTAAACCTCAATTGCCCTTATTCGTTCTTCGTCCGGGTATCTTAAAGTTTCCTTCAAACTGCAAAGTTGAGCGTTTAGCGTCTTCAAAAGTTTTCCATAAATCAAATCACGTAGTTTATTATTATTATCATTATTATTATTATTATTATTATTAATATTATTATTATTATTGTTATTATTTCATTATCATTATTATTATTGTTGTTGTTGTTGTTGTTTTTGTTGTTATAAAACAAGAAAGGAATTTTTCGAGAGTCCTAAAAGAATTCGGAAGAAAATCTTCTCAGATTTCCAAATGGCTTCAGAAGAAATAGCCATAGACTTAGCATGGAATTCTGAATGCCTCCAGGAATCTCAGAACGGTATCGGAAGAAAACTTTCCCGGATTTCCAAATGGCTTCAGAAAATATAGCCATAGACTTAGCATGGAATTCTGAATGCCTCCAGAACGGAATCTCAGAACGGTTTCGGAAGAAAACTTTCCCGGATTTCCAAAAGTCTTCAAAGGACATAGCCGTATACTTAACATGGATTTCTGAATGACTCCAGAACTGAAATTTCCAGGAGCAGTCCTAAACAACTCCCCGAGCTTCAAATGACTTCTGAAGACCTGATCTTCATTTTTTCAAACGTAGCCTGCAACACCTCACATGATCTGTATGTAGCTGGCGAAATCTAACCAAGGAATTGTGCGTCAATAGGGATAAGAGGAAATGAGTTGATGACTGGGACAAGGATTTCACAACTCACAGAGATCCCGTTCTGGCGGAATAGGAAGCTGACAGTAAGAATTATGTGTTACGTCTTCGGAACACCATCAACTGCAGATGGTTTTGGTTGCTGCCGAAGTTGCCGATCGTTCGTTTTATATCGCCCGAACTATAGAAAGACACGGGATCTTCCGTTGGCAGCTGAGCTTTGAAGATCATAATGTATGCGCCTTGAAGGATCCTTTGCTTGGGCTTTTGCGAAGATGTCTTATTAAAGGAGACTCTTGGAAAAAGTACGAGGCTTTGTATAGGTGCAAAAACGGATTGCGGGGAATGAGGATGGAGGCAGAATGGTTCAACTGAACGGTGAGTGACGTGTAGTTCTTCAACAGGATTGTCCCAAAATTCGTCATTGAAGTAAGGACATATCCAGACGACATTGGTAAATATATCATGTTGCTCGTCATTTACTTTGGCATGATAGTGTATGCAGAGAAATCGATAGTATTCATCTCTTTACTCATTGCCCAGATAGGTAAAGAATAAATGCCTTCGATTTCCCTGAGGAATCTGACGAAGTGAGGACTCGCGGCACTGAAATCTCTTTTGAAATCTAGGACACTGACGAACTAAGGAAAAAGAGACAATGAAATCTAGAAAGAAACAGATAATCTAATCAAAGAAGATCTTGAAAACTAGAAGACAGGAGAGAACAGCGAAGAGGAGCCTCTAATGCCAGATGTAAGACACCTAAAAATAGAGAGCCTCTAATGCTAGAAGTAAGGCACCTAAAAATATAAATATAAATCGAAGACCCTCTAATGCTAAAAGTATGGAACCTAGAAATATATGTCAAAGAACTTCTAATGCTAGAGGTGTGGGAGCTAAAGAGAGAGGTCAAAGAACTTATAATGTTAGAGGTGTGGGAGCTATAAAGAGAGGTCAAAGAACTTCTAATGCTTGAGGTAAGGGAGCTGAAAAGAGGTCAAAGAACTTCTAATGCTAGAGGTGTGGGAGATAAAAAGAAATCAAAGAACTTCTAATGCTAGAGGTGTGGGAGCTAAAAAGAGGTCAAAGAACTTCTAATGCTAGAGGTGTGGGAGCTAAAACGAGGTAAAAAAACTTCTAATGCTAGAGGTGTAGGAACTAAAAAGAAGTCAAAGAACTTCTAATGCTAGAGGTGTGGGAGCTAAAAGAGGTCAAAGAACTTCTAATGCTAGAGGTGTGGGAGCTAAAAAGAGGTCAAAGAACTTCTAATGCTAAAGGTGTGGGAGCTAAAAAGAGGTCAAAGAACTTCTAATGCTAGAGGTGTGGGAGCTAAAAAGAGGTCAAAGAACTTCTAATGCTTGAGGTGTGGGAGCTAAAAAGAGGTCAAAGATCCTCTAATGCTAGAGGTGTGGGAGCTAAAAAGAGGTCAAGAACTTCTAATGCTAGAGGCGTGGGAGCTAGAAAGAGGTCAAAGAACTTCTAATGCAAGGGGTGTGGAAGCTAAAACGAGGTCAAAGAACTTCTAATGCAAGGGGTGGGGAAGCTAAAAAGAGGTCAAAGAACTTCTAATGCAAGGGGTGGGGAAGCTAAAAAGAGGTCAAAGAACTTCTAATGCAAGGGGTGGGGGAGCTAAAAAGAGGTCAAAGAACTTCTAATGCTAGAGGTGTAGGAACTAAAAAGAAGTCAAAGAACTTCTAATGCTAAAGGTGTGGGAGCTAAAAAGAGGTCAAAGAACTTCTAATGCAAGGGGTGTGGAAGCTAAAAAGAGGTCAAAGAACTTCTAATGCTAGAGGTGTGGGAGCTAAAAAGAGGTCAAAGAACTTCTAATGCTAGAGGTGTGGGAGCTAAAAAGAGGTCAAAGAACTTCTAATGCTAGAGGTGTGGGAGCTAAAAAGAGGTCAAAGAACTTCTAATGCTAGAGGTGTGGGAGCTAAAAAGAGGTCAAAGAACTTCTAATGCTTGAGGTGTGGGAGCTAAAAAGAGGTCAAAGATCCTCTAATGCTAGAGGTGTGGGAGCTAAAGAGAGGTCAAAGAACTTCTAATGCTAGAGGTGTGGGAGCTAGAAAGAGGTCAAAGAACTTCTAATGCAAGGGGTGTGGAAGCTAAAAAGAGGTCAAAGAACTTCTAATGCAAGGGGTGGGGAAGCTAAAAAGAGGTCAAAGAACTTCTAATGCAAGGGGTGGGGAAGCTAAAAAGAGGTCAAAGAACTTCTAATGCAAGGGGTGGGGAAGCTAAAAAGAGGTCAAAGAACTTCTAATGCAAGGGGCGGGGGAGCTAAAAAGAGGTCAAAGAACTTCTAATGCTAGAGGTGTGGGAACTAAAAAGAAGTCAAAGAACTTCTAATGCTAGAGGTGTGGGAGCTAAAAAGAAGTCAAAGAACTTCTAATGCTAAAGGTGTGGGAGCTAAAAAGAGGTCAAAGAACTTCTAATGCTAGAGGTGTGGGAGCTAAAAAGAGGTCAAAGAACTTCTAATGATAGAGGTGTGGGAGCTAAAAAGAGGTCAAAAAACTTCTAATGCAAGGGGTGTGGAAGCTAAAAAGAGGTCAAAGAACTTCTAATGCAAGGGGTGGGGAAGCTAAAAAGAGGTCAAAGAACTTCTAATGCAAGGGGTGGGGGAGCTAAAAAGAGGTCAAAGAACTTCTAATGCAAGGGGTGCGGGAGCTAAAAAGAGGTCAAAGAACTTCTAATGTAAGGGGTGGGGAAGATAAAAATAGGTCAAAGAACTTTTAATGCAAGGGGTGTGGGAGCTAAAAAGAGGTCAAAGAACTTCTAATGCAAGGGGTGTGGGAGCTAAAAAGAGGTCAAAGAACTTTTAATGCAAGGGGTGTGGGAGCTAAAAAGAGGTCAAAGAACTTCTAATGCAAGGGGTGGGGAAGCTAAAAAGAGGTCAAAGAACTTCTAATGCAAGGGGTGTGGGAGTTAAAAAGATGTCAAAGAACTTCTAATGCAAGGGGTGGAGGAGCTAAAAAGAGGTCAAAGAACTTCTAATGCAAGGGATGGGGGAGCTAAAAAGAGGTCAAATAACTTCTAATGCAAGGGGTGGGGGAGCTAGAAAGAGGTCAAAGAACTTCTAATGCAAGGGGTGTGGGAGCTAAAAAGAGGTCAAAGAACTTCTGATGCAAGGGGTGGGAGAGCTAAAAAGAGGTCAAAGAACTTCTGATGCAAGGGGTGGGAGAGCTAAAAAGAGGTCAAAGAACTTCTAATGCAAGGGGTGGGGGAGCTAGAAAAAGGTCAAAGAACTTCTAATGCAAGGGGTGTGGGAGCTAAAAAGAGGTCAAAGAACTTCTAATGCAAGGGGCGGGGGAGCTAAAAAAGAGGTCAAAGAACTTCTAATGCAAGGGGAGGGGGAGCTAAAAAGAAGTCAAAGAACTTCTAATGCAAGGGGTGGGGGAGCTAAAAAGAGGTCAAAGAACTTCTAATGCAAGGGGTGTGGGAGCTAAAAAGAGGTCAAAGAACTTTCAATGCAAGGGGTGTGGGAGCTAAAAAGAGGTCAAAGAACTTCTAATGCAAGGGGTGGGGAAGCTAAAAAGAGGTCAAAGAACTTCTAATGCAAGGGGTGGGGAAGCTAAAAAGAGGTCAAAGAACTTCTAATGCAAGGGGTGTGGGAGCTAAAAAGAGGTCAAAGAACTTCTAATGCAAGGGGTGTGGGAGCTAAAAAGAGGTCAAAGAACTTCTAATGCAAGGGATGGGGAAGCTAAAAAGAGGTAAAAAACTTCTAATGAAAGGGGTGTGGGAGCTAAAAAGAGGTCAAAGAACATCTAATGCAAGGGGTGTGGGAGCTAAAAAGAGGTCAAAGAACTTTTAATGCAAGGGGTGGGGGGAGCTGAAAAGAGGTCAAAGAACTTCTAATGCAAGGGGCGTGGGAGCTAAAAAGAGGTCAAAGAACTTCTAATGCAAGGGGTGGGGGAGCTAAAAAGAGGTCAAAGAACTTCTAATGTAAGGGGTGGGGGGGGGGGCTAAAAAGAGGTCAAAGAACTTCTAATGCAAGGGGTGTGGGAGCTAAAAAGAGGTCAAAGAACTTCTAATGCAAGGGGTGTGGGAGCTAAAAAGAGGTCAAAGAACTTCTAATGTAAGGGGTGGGGAAGCTAAAAATAGGTCAAAGAACTTTTAATGCAAGGGGTGTGGGAGCTAAAAAGAGGTCAAAGAACTTCTAATGCAAGGGGTGTGGGAGCTAAAAAGAGGTCAAAGAACTTTTAATGCAAGGGGTGTGGGAGCTAAAAAGAGGTCAAAGAACTTCTGATGCAAGGGGTGGGGAAGCTAAAAAGAGGTCAAAGAACTTCTAATGCAAGGGGTGTGGGAGTTAAAAAGATGTCAAAGAACTTCTAATGCAAGGGGTGGAGGGGCTAAAAAGAGGTCAAAGAACTTCTAATGCAAGGGGTGGGGGAGCTAAAAAGAGGTCAAAGAACTTCTAATGCAAGGGGTGGGGGAGCTAGAAAGAGGTCAAAGAACTTCTAATGCAAGGGGTGTGGGAGCTAAAAAGAGGTCAAAGAACTTCTGATGCAAGGGGTGAGAGAGCTAAAAAGAGGTCAAAGAACTTCTAATGCAAGGGGTGGGGGAGCTAGAAAAAGGTCAAAGAACTTCTAATGCAAGGGGTGTGGGAGCTAAAAAGAGGTCAAAGAACTTCTAATGCAAGGGGCGGGGGAGCTAAAAAAGAGGTCAAAGAACTTCTAATGCAAGGGGAGGGAGAGCTAAAAAGAAGTCAAAGAACTTCTAATGCAAGGGGTGGGGGAGCTAAAATGAGGTCAAAGAACTTCTAATGCAAGGGGTGTGGGAGCTAAAAAGAGGTCAAAGAACTTTCAATGCAAGGGGTGTGGGAGCTAAAAAGAGGTCAAAGAACTTCTAATGCAAGGGGTGGGGAAGCTAAAAAGAGGTCAAAGAACTTCTAATGCAAGGGGTGGGGAAGCTAAAAAGAGGTCAAAGAACTTCTAATGCAAGGGGTGTGGGAGCTAAAAAGAGGTCAAAGAACTTCTAATGCAAGGGGTGTG
Organism: Palaemon carinicauda; assembly: GCF_036898095.1. Taxonomy (NCBI): domain Eukaryota; kingdom Metazoa; phylum Arthropoda; class Malacostraca; order Decapoda; family Palaemonidae; genus Palaemon; species Palaemon carinicauda. The sequence continues at coordinate 38,155,407 of NC_090764.1, forward strand.
GGAGCTAAAAAGAGGTCAAAGAACTTCTAATGCAAGGGATGGGGAAGCTAAAAAGAGGTAAAAAAAACTTCTAATGAAAGGGGTGTGGGAGCTAAAAAGAGGTCAAAGAACATCTAATGCAAGGGGTGTGGGAGCTAAAAAGAGGTCAAAGAACTTTTAATGCAAGGGGTGGGGGGAGCTGAAAAGAGGTCAAAGAACTTCTAATGCAAGGGGCGTGGGAGCTAAAAAGAGGTCTAAGAACTTCTAATGCAAGGGGTGGGGGAGCTAAAAAGAGGTCAAAGAACTTCTAATGTAAGGGGTGGGGGGGGGCTAAAAAGAGGTCAAAGAACTTCTAATGCAAGGGGTGTGGAAGCTAAAAAGAGGTCAAAGAACTTCTAATGAAAGGGGTGGGGGAGCTAAAAAGAGGTCAAAGAACTTCTAATGCAAGGGGTCTGGGAGCTAAAAAGAGGTCAAAGAACTTCTAATGCAAGGGGTGTGGGAGCTAAAAAGAGGTCAAAGAACTTCTAATGCAAGTGGTGGGGGAGCTAAAAAGAGGTCAAAGAACTTCCAATGCAAGGGGTGGGGGAGCTAAAAAGAAGTCAAAGAACTTCTAATGCAAGGGGTGTGGGAGCTAAAGAGGTCAAAGAACTTCTAATGCAAGGGGTGTGGGAGCTAAAAAGAGGTCAATGAACTTCTAATGCAAGGGGTGGGGGAGCTAAAAAAAAGGTCAAAGAACTTCTAATGCAAGGGGTGTGGGAGCTAAAAAGAGAGTAAAAGAACTTCTAATGCAAGGGGTGGGGGAGCTAAAAAGAGGTCAAAGAACTTCTAATGCAAGGGGTGGGGGATTTAAAAAGAAGTCAAAGAACTTCTAATGCAAGGGGTGGGGGAGCTAAAAAGAGGTCAAAGAACTTCTAATGCAAGGGGTGTGGGAGCTAAAAAGAGGTCAAAGAACTTCTAATGCAAGTGGTGGGGGAGCTAAAAAGAGGTCAAAGAACTTCCAATGCAAGGGGTGGGGGAGCTAAGAAGAAGTCAAAGAACTTCTAATGCAAGGGGTGTGGGAGCTAAAAAGAGGTCAAAGAACTTCTAATGCAAGGGGTGTGGGAGCTAAAAAGAGGTCAATGAACTTCTAATGCAAGGGGTGGGGGAGCTAAAAAAAAAGGTCAAAGAACTTCTAATGCAAGGGGTGTGGTAGCTAAAAAGAGAGAAAAAGAACTTCTAATGCAAGGGGTGGGGGAGCTAAAAAGAGGTCAAAGAACTTCTAATGCAAGGGGTGGGGGATTTAAAAAGAAGTCAAAGAACTTCTAATGCAAGGGGTGGGGGAGCTAAAAAGAGGTCAAAGAACTTCTAATGCAAGGCGTGGGGGAGCTAAAAAAAGGTCAAAGAACTTCTAATGCAAGGGATGTGGTAGCTAAAAAGAGGTAAAAAAACTTCTAATGCAAGGGGTGGGGGAACTAAACAGAGGTCAAAGAACTTCTAATGCAAGGGATGTGGTAGCTAAAAAGAGGTAAAAAAACTTCTAATGCAAGGGGTGGGGGAACTAAACAGAGGTCAAAGAACTTCTAATGCAAGGGATGTGGTAGCTAAAAAGAGGTAAAAAAACTTCTAATGCAAGGGGTGGGGGAACTAAACAGAGGTCAAAGAACTTCTAATGCAAGGGATGTGGTAGCTAAAAAGAGGTAAAAAAACTTCTAATGCAAGGGGTGGGGGAACTAAACAGAGGTCAAAGAACTTCTAATGCAAGGGATGTGGTAGCTAAAAAGAGGTAAAAAAACTTCTAATGCAAGGGGTGGGGGAACTAAACAGAGGTCAAAGAACTTCTAATGCAAGGGATGTGGTAGCTAAAAAGAGGTAAAAAAACTTCTAATGCAAGGGGTGGGGGAACTAAACAGAGGTCAAAGAACTTCTAATGCAAGGGATGTGGTAGCTAAAAAGAGGTAAAAAAACTTCTAATGCAAGGGGTGGGGGAACTAAACAGAGGTCAAAGAACTTCTAATGCAAGGGATGTGGTAGCTAAAAAGAGGTAAAAAAACTTCTAATGCAAGGGGTGGGGGAGCTAAAAAGAGGTCAAAGAACTTCTAATGCAAGGGGTGGGGGAGCTAAAAAGAAGTCAAAGAACTTCTAATGCAAAGGATGGGGGGAGCTAAAAAGAGGTCAAAGAACTTCTAATGCAAGGGATGGGGGGAGCTAAAAAGAGGTCAAAGAACTTCTAATGCAAGGGATGGGGGGGGGCTAAAAAGAGGTCAAAGAACTTCTAATGCAAAGGATGGGGGGAGCTAAAAAGAGGTAAAAAAACTTCTAATGCAAGGGGTGGGGGAACTAAACAGAGGTCAAAGAACTTCTAATGCAAGGGGTGGGGGAGCTAAAAAGAAGTCAAAGAACTTCTAATGCAAAGGATGGGGGGAGCTAAAAAGAGGTCAAAGAACTTCTAATGCAAGGGGTGGGGGAGCTAAAAAGAAGTCAAAGAACTTCTAATGCAAAGGATGGGGGGAGCTAAAAAGAGGTCAAAGAACTTCTAATGCAAGGGATGGGGGGAGCTAAAAAGAGGTCAAAGAACTTCTAATGCAAGGGATGGGGGGGAGCTAAAAAGAGGTCAAAGAACTTCTAATGCAAGGGATGGGGGGGGGGAGCTAAAAAGAGGTCAAAGAACTTCTAATGCAAGGGATGGGGGGGGGGAGCTAAGAAGAGGTCAAAGAACTTCTAATGCAAGGGGCAGGGGATAGATGTCGCCAGCGAGGCTTTGGGGAAGGCGCGGTGGCGTCTGTGTTCTTTCTGATGCGTAGACTTAATTATATACAAATAAAAACAGGGCATTAAATACGTATTATAAATACTAAACTCTTTCTTATCTTGACAGCACAAATTAAATCTTATTATTTCCAACATGTAACTAAGCGCTCCCGAAACACGAGTCAACCTTTTACTTCTGCTTGGAGGATATCCTCGCAAGTAAAAGGTAGAAGTACAGGGTAATTCTTAGAAGTACAAGGTAATTCTCTGAAGCAATAGGTAGAAGTATAAGCAAATCTTTATTTCCATATTCATAATGATTACCTTATGCTTACAAGGATATCCTTCATTTTTATGAATACCTCTCGTTGAATAGGTAGAGGAGTAAATGGAGAGGCAAGTATATAAAAAGTACATATATAAAATTAAGCCTAAGGTGATAAGTAATAAATCAAAAGAAAAAGTATAATAAGAAAATTATCCATGTTGGTGATGTGGATAGAATGATATGGAAGTTTTCTCTCGTAGGGGAGTCACTAAGTTATTAATATATTATCCTATTATTAGCTAAATTACAACTCTAGTTGGAAAAGCAGGATGCTACAAGCCAAATGGCTCCATAAAGGAAGTAATGCGTAGAAAATATATTTCAAGTTCAGTAAAAAATTTTAAAATAAATCTGGCATATGTAAACATTTGCTACAAGTTTAAACTATTGAAGCTCCACCGATTCAATGGATTAGCGTTACTGAAGACACTAGTTCAAAATCCTCTAAAATCCCCCTACACCCATACACACACACACACATATATATATATATATATATATATATATATATATATACATATATACATATATATACATATATATATATATAAAATTATATATATATATTTATATATATATATATATATATATATATACATATATATATATATAATTAGATGATTACCATCGCTATTCTTTCAATAGGAAACAGGAATTAAAGCTGCATGCCCAGATAAATTTCCAAATAACACCATGGATATAATCACTTATTTTTAGTCGAGCCATTCTGCTGAGTCGTTATACATTAATAATCCATAAAAAAATTATTGCAATACATCAAATAAGAATTAAAACCTCAAAAAGACAGAAAAAACTAATAGCAATATTTTCTTTCAATACTGCTTTCTGCAAGGAGAGGTGATATTTTTAATTAAAAAATTCATCCTTTTTATTTATATTTAGTTTAATGATCTGCCTACTTAGAGACGTCACGCAATAGCCAGCATTCATTCGTTTCTATTCCCGAGGATCTTCGCAGTCAAGACATTTCACCTATTAAGAGATATTAAGCTCAAGAGGGTCGCATTAGGACATGATTAATGATCTAATTAAATATGCAAATAGGGATATATATATATATATATATATATATATATATATATATATATATATATATATATATATATAAATATATATATACACACACACCCACACACACACACATACGTATATATATATATATATATATATATATATATATATATATATATATATATATCCACACACACACACACACACACACATATATATATATATATATATATATATATATATATATATATACTGTACACATGTTCGATCTTTTTTCAATTCCTTAAGAAAATGGCTTATTGAGAGAGAGAGAGAGAGAGAGAGAGAGAGAGAGAGAGAGAGAGAGAGAGAGAGAGAGAGAGAGAGAGAGAACTGATAACTCATTAAGTATTTTTTCACTCAGCCTAATGTCTCTCCATCCTCATTGTAACTGACTGTTCCTTCCACTGGACAGCCCCACACCACCTTGCTTCTCAGCATCGCAAATCACTATCATACCTTTCTCAACGCACCGAGATAGAGCCGATAGGGAGAGGCACCTCTTTCTAAAGGGATTCCCCCATTTATGCCCTGTCTCCACTAATCACCGGCTTGGCTTCTTTCTTCAATCACGTTCCACCTCCTTACCCTACGTCTCTTATTTTTTTTTCTCTGTTTCTAACTTTTGTTCCACACCTTCACTGGGGTAAAATTGAAGATGTGCTTTTTATAAAAAGGTTTCCCCCGATCATAAACGTGGCCTATGAGCGGTGATCCTCAATGCTCATATGCCAAACATCACTGGTACATACAATAACACTCATGCTAATGCAGTTATCTACAGCGTGAGCAAGTACTTCTTGGAAGAACATGCAAATAGAGAGAAAAAATTGAAATAAATCAATTATGCGCATGTGGAACCAGAGAGAGAGAGAGAGAGAGAGGCGGGGTTGGAGAGCAGGCCGGTGATGTGTGGAGACATGGCATTAATGGGGAATCCATTTCAAACCAAGCGCCCTCCCCTCTCGGTCATTTTTCGCTGCGTTGAGAATAGTTGACTATAAGCATCCATCATATATATCAGGCTTTCCAGAGTTTGACTCCCTCCAGATCTCCACGGACTAGCTACTAGTCTTCCTCCATCAACTTTGGTAACCTAAATGCCTATGTCTTTCAACAACAGAACACTGCAATAACCACAACAATACTTCCCCAGTTTCCCTCTTCTAGGTCTCCATTTCCTCTCCCTTGAGGAAACAGATTCTCAAGGGGGTTAAGGAAAAAAAAGATAAACGTCAAAGGAATTGTTTACTTTTCATGGTTTCGTTTAAAAGGGATTCACCGTTTTATTTTTATATGTTCATGTTTGTAACTGCAAAAATAAAACTAGTAGTAATAATAAAAATTATTTTTTTTTTCTCGAAAGTTTTGTTCTTGATGGAAACACCAAGAAGAGAAAATTCGTTATAGCAATTGAATAAAAATAATTTGAAAAATAATTGGAAAAGCATCCGAATTAAGTTCTAAAAAGTATTATTGGGAACAAAGGATTTAGAAGCCAATAGCGTTGACACCTGTCCGTGTCATCCTCTCAGA
>NC_090764.1:38166047-38193547 GCF_036898095.1 Palaemon carinicauda
ATTTAATAATAAAGATTTAAAGAAAATACCTAAGATTTTAATTCTTTCCGATTGAAAATCAAACAAGATTATGGTGAAGGGGATCAGGTTTAGCAAAAAAAAATCAAAACATCAATAGAATGTCTGGATAACGAATATAAACCGTCCTCATCCTGGCACTCATTGGATCTTTCTCTCTGGTTACGGTTCTTTCCCTTTGCCTACACAGACACCAAATAGTCTGGCATATTCTTTACATTTTCTCCTCTGTCCTCATACACCTGACAACACTAAGATTACCAAACAATTCTTCTTCTCCCAAGAGGTTAACTACTGTACTGTAATTGTTCAGTGGCTACTTTCCTTAGTAAGGGTAGAAGAGGCTCTTTAGCTACGGTAAGCAGCTCTTCTAGGAGAAGGACACTCCAAAATCAAACCATTGTTCTCTAGTCTTGGATAGTGCCATAGCCTCTGTACCATGGTCTTCCACTGTCTTGGGTTAGAGTTCGCTTGCTTGAGGGTACACTGTTCTATCTAGTTTCTCTTCCTCTTGTTTTGTTAAAGTTTTTATAGTTTATATGGGAAATATTTATTTCAATGCGTTTACTGTTCTTAAAATATTTTATTTTTCCTTGTTTCCTTTCCTCACTGGGCTATTTTCCCTGTTGGGGCCCCTCGGCTTATGGCATCCTGCTTTTCCAACTAGAGTTGTAGCTTAGCAAGTAGTAATAATAATAATAATAATAATAATAATAATAATAATAATAATAATAATAATAATACCTTTTGAAATGTCCTACAGCAAGAAAGTCGGTAACGAAATGCCATTTACTATTGATGGCCACAATATCACTGCAGAATGCAAAACAGACAATTAGATAACCTCGATAAAATGAATTCTGTAGCAACTTAATTGTGTAAAATATATAAAAAAAACAGAAATACACAAAATATTCAATATTACTATTAACACAGTAATCATAACACCACACCATATCAAAAACCCATTACACAGAAGAACCACACCTAGCCCCATTAAAATGTCAGCAAACCATATATATAAAGGCAGCCAATTCACTACAAGCCGCAGAGAGCAACATCTGTGACACAGGACAACTACAACCATCACCCCCTTCCAATTATCCCAAAGGCCCACCCACCCACCCACAACCCTTATCCTCCCATCCTTCAACTTCCTCTCCCTTTTCTTTTTTTCTCTCTCAGATTAACGAGGTGTGGGAGTGCTTAACGACGTGGAGAAAAGAGAGGGAAAGGGATGAAGTGGGGGCGGTTAGCCCGTCAGCACCCACTGCAATAGCAGGAGGTGAACTGCGAACAGAATCGAACAGTTCAGAGCTCATTGGTGTAAGTGGGCTTTCACTCTCCTCGTCTATTCTTATTGACAGTTGATGTGGAATACGTATTGATACTCTAAATACCAACGACTGTATACGACAAGATCATATAGGTCCTATAGGGCACAGGGTTTCCATTTGTGATAGGACCAAAATAGATTGGTTACTGGGGTAAGGTTAGATATAAAACCTAATAAAAATGAGATTAAGTTAAAGCTACGCAGGAAAGGATACGATGCATTTATAATATCAACGATCAGATGTGAATCTGCCTTATGTTTTATGAATAAGCTCAGGCCTCTGAGTCTAACCTAATGCTGCGCCACAGTCCTGACACAAAGGAAACAAGAGAAAATTGAGGAAGGATATAATCTTACATCCAGTGATAAACAAGGACCTTATTATAATACCGAGTTTCAGACCACGTTCACCTCACGAAACAACTATCTGTGTGTGTGTGTGTGTGTGTGTGTGTGTGTGTAGTTTCGATGTTAAAATAATAATATTGTTTTTTTTTGCACTTAGCAATATATATAAGTAATGTCAATATCCCTTTCTAAGTGGGGATACCTTAACGTAGTGAAGGAGTATTTTTGTCATTATCAGCAAAGCTGTACTAGTCAGACCCATCTATACTAGATTGGTTTGCTGAGAACTATCAGACAAAAATCTCACACCCTCACCAAATCCGCAGTGGTCAGCGAAATGATAATAATGGGCAAACCCCAGATGTGTATAAGGACATGCCTTAGGTCTTTGTCCCACAGTGGACAAGAAAAAGCTGCATTTGTTGTTGTTATTATAATATCTACAGCAATCACAAAAAGATAAGTATGAAGGTTTTGACGTAATTTTTCATTCCAAGGGGGGTGGGGTGGAACAACATTTCTGGAAATGTAATGGGAGTTGTTGGTCATATAATGTTAATTTAAAGCGTCGAGATCCCGTCTCTTAATTTTCTATATTTTTTTTTACACATTCGAGTTATATATATATATATATAATGTATATATATATGTATATATATATATAATGTATATATATATGTATATATATATATAATGTATATATATATGTATATATATATATATATAATGTATATATATATACATATATATATATGTATATATATACATATATATATATATATACATACATATATATATATATATATATATAATGTGTGTGTGTTTATTGTAGTCACAAAAGGAAAAAGTGAAAAGACGTGATAGGATTTAGTACTTTGGTCTTATTGGTGGCATCAACTGACTCCCAATGAAGTCCGTTGATGTCACCAATAAGATCAAAGTACTAACGCCAATAAAGTCTTTCCAGTTTTCCTTTCCTGGCTGTAAAACGCGCACAAACTCACATACACAATATATATATATATATATATATATATGTATGTATATGTATATATGTGTATATATATACATATAAAAATATATAAATATAAATATATATATGTATATATATATAAATATATATATATATATAAATATATATATATATAGAGAGAGAGAGAGAGAAAGAGATAGATAGATAGAGAGAGAGAGAGAGAGAGAGAGAGAGAGAGAGAGAGAGAGTATATATATATATGTGTGTGTGTTTGTCAGTGTAATTTATATATCTGCAGTTTAAAAATGATTACTTTCATCTATAGTTCAGTTTTCTTCAAAGGCTAATACCATTAATAATTATTCAATAAAGATTAACTTTAACCTCTGCAAAATGAAATTATGAAGATCAATCTATTTTCCTAATTTTACTATGACCATTATAAGCAAAAAACCATCTTTGCATTAAGTTCTGTGTGGATATTTTTAATGCGCAAAACATCAATGGACGATAAATATGATATTTAATACTATATTCGCCGTCCCTCGAGACTCAAGCCCAAGGGCTATTAGGAGATTATGGCTGCCCTGCTCTGCAATCGACACTATCCACGCCAATTGCAAGGGTTTGAAAGTGTCCTATAGTGAGGGGACTAACGTTTAAAAACTATTATTATCCAAATTATTTAGTATTAAATTTTTTATCAAAATGTAATTATCAAAATTATTGAAAATATTATTATTGTAATTACTGGTAAATCATTATAATTATCATTATCAAAATTACGGAAAAATTTATATTTATCTGCTAATTGATGTTATTTGGGTGCTTACACGACTAATAAATATCATACAGTATATGATAAAATAGTTTTGACTTACATTTAAGAGAAATATGAAATTATAATAAATTGAATACATTTCTTACTAATTAGATATGAGTAAAATACTAAATGAAACTATAAGGAATCGAGGAAACTAAAAACTAAACGACCAGCAAGAAATTAGGCACAATTTATGAATACAATTTACACGACATTGTGGTTGTATCTTCATTAACATAAATTCCCATGGAACTGGCGGTAACACCAAGAATTTGCATTTAAACTTTCAACAGAATAAATTTTTTGGAAACGGAGAAAAGAAGGATGGTATTTTTATGCAACGACAAATAACCAAAGAATATTCAAACATTGAACAGTAAAAATTTTAAAGATAATTATTAATAATGTGATAAAGAACCTCAGAAGAAACAAATTTCACAACTAGCTCAGAAGCTATAGCCCAAGATTTCAGAACATTGGTTACATGGGCACTACACGGCATATGGAAAATGAAGGATTCGCTATGTGATCGATTTTTGAAAGTTTGGAAAAAGAACGTGGCCCTGGAATCACTGTGAATGAACACCATATCAAGATGATGAGGAGAAGAAGCAGGTGGATAAAATTCAATGATACGAGGCACACAGACTTCCAGGCTTCACCAGAGGCAAACTTCAAAGTTACTCTAAAGGAGTAAATCACAGTCATTTTAGGCAATGAAATATAATGGAATAGGTAACAAAGATGGAGTAAAATGCTAAAAAGTGAGTGTAAGAACTGCATAGACCATACAGTAATGCCTACAATATACCATGTGAGGTACCTGGCTAACGCCACTACTCCCTTAGGAGAGCAAATGAATGTGGCACCCATAACAAGCGAAGATTTTGGAGGGCCGAACAAGAATAAGGATTTAGGCGACGGGCGCCAACCTTGGACTGCAGTTACAGACTCTCCGCTCCAGTTTCTCATTTCATCATCGTATATCGTCTGATTAACTGCATAACCTTACTCCTCTTGTGACTTGGGGGCTGCTTAGCTGCATAAAGTCCTTGATCTGACCGACCAAGGCTAAGCGACCTGGCAAATAACACCAGGTGTAAAACGTGCTTGAAAGGGTGGAATGCTGAATAACACTACCCAATACGTCATTTCTATATTATTTGTTCAAGTGGCTAATTTTAGAGAGAGAGAGAGAGAGAGAGAGAGAGAGAGAGAGAGAGAGATTTACCATTAGCTAGTCTGCTCCTCTTGAGTGCTGGGTTAACTCATTGAGGTATTCCCTTGTGGTCCTCACTTTGTCTGGCATTTTAACTGGATACGATGAGCTAGAGAGTTAGAAATACAATCTGCATTGCAGATGATGAAATAACTAGCAACGTTACTCTTGATTCATTTTGGTTGGATATTCCAAAACCTGTTACACTCCTTGCTAAACAATTACATGCTCTGGAAAGGTGATGGTTGAATTGCAACGATGGAGTCAATTGAACAGGTTACATCCAATATGGGCAAATAATGAGGTAGAGCAAAGTTGGCCAGATTATGATATAAATTAGGTTGGGGTTTAGATCATTCAGGACTCTGATGGAAGTATCTATGCTGTACTAGGATAAATGCACAATACAAAATAGCTATGACCACAGAGTTAATATCTTAGCTGGAAGCAACACAAATTTGCTGCTTCATGCTTAGCATGATATGTAAAGGCATTGAGTATTTTCTTTTTTCTTTTTCTCTAAAATTACATAGTCCAATCCAAAGGTCCATTAAGAATCTTCTAGGATTGAAAAATCTACATTTTCAAACGTCTTTTTGATAATGCTCTCCACTCTCAAAATTGTCTTGGTAGTAATATGCTCGTTGCATTGGCCCAGTCTTAATAAAATAACAACATTGAATAAAATCTTACACATGGATATCTATTGTTCAGGAGTTCCCACCTAAATAAATGATACCTTGTGATTACCAATTAACGAAAACGCTTTCATCCTTATTAATGAACATTGTGTTTCTCTGTACCCAAGAATAAACTACATCTATCCAACTGTCATCGACGCTGTCTCTATTACGCTCAAGTGTGTATTAAAAACGTTTAAAGTTAACGAATAGAGGTCTAAATGAGCTTTGTTGTAGGTAGCTATCAACGCCCTTTATCATGACGATGAAGAAAGTTAGCTTCACGAACAGTTTACATAACATTCAGATTTCAGTGTGTCCATACACACACACACACACACACATATATATATATATATATATATATGCATTTATACATATATATATATATATATATATATTTATATATATACACATATATATATACACACACGCATACACACATATATACATAAGTATACACGCGCATACATACATACATACATATATACATGCATACAAGCCAACACAAGAAACTATGCCAATTGATTCCATTTGCCTCAGGCCTTCCACTGGAAAATGAATCTTTTGTTGCGGCATCGAATCGAATAACAAAGAGAGAGAGAGAGAGAGAGAGAGAGAGAGAGAGAGAGAGAGAGAGAAATGAGCGTCTCGTCTAAAGGGGAAACGGCTGTACCTGGAAAGAGAAGGATTATTTCTACGGCCTTTTAAATGGTCGAACACATGTCATTTACCTTTCTATGTAAGCCATTTACGAGAAAGAGGATCTGCCGTATGAAAATGAACATAGAATTTCCAGCTTATATTTAAGAGAAAACATTTTAAAAAATACGGAAGTGAATCAACATAATAATAAAATCAGTCATTTTACTGAAGTATTCCTCCAACGACGTCAACGAAACGTCGTAAAGCAAAGAAAACAAGAGTAATCCTTGTTATCAGGCTTATTAAAATCTTTCTCTTTATGATACACATTTATCGCAATCACGCCCCCTCCCCCCCTTTCAAATATCCACCCCCTTTATCCATTTAGACACCCATATTGCTGCATTCCTTTATCCAACGTATATTTTCCACTTTCTCTTTCTTCTAACTGGCCCCCACCCTTATGAAACCCTACAGGTAAACGGGGGGAGGGGGGAAGGAGGTATTATCCTCTTATATGCGAAAGGGGATGGTTGAGGGTGAATAGCAGTAGATGGAATAGTTATGCAGAACAGTTTGGCCGTTGAATGGATGTTAATTACGATTGCCATATGTTCACTTTATAAGAAAATGTAGGTAAATATCCTCTACTTATGGACACGTAAAGTACAAGTATTTATATTTAAATTTTAAGCATTTCCGTCCTATATATATATATATATATATATATATACCTTCAACGCATGCCTACCATCATTAAGACTTCACTAACCATTCAAAATTCAACGTAACTTCGTATAAAAAATCTAATGTTAAAGTCACAGAATTAGAAGAGGGTTCTTGTGGGTATGAGGCCAGGAAGATGGAATAAAAATAACTTGATACATATCTCCACATATTCTACGTTTAATGGCTTTTCAGATCTTTTCTGGAAAATCATTTCATTCCTATGGCATTATTATAATTGCTAATATTATTATTACTTACTAAGCTACAACCCTAATTGGAAAACCTGGATGTTATTTGCTGTTAGCATCAGCGTTTGTAGACCTTAGATTGGTCACGATCAGAATTTCCTGTATTTTTATACCACTTCAGGATACAAAACTGTGTGTCTCTTAAATAATTCAATTTGTATCTTATTAAACACAAGCTGGTATCCACCGAGAAAGGAAGGTCAGTAACCCATTTTCCGCATTTACTGAAGATATATTTTGGGGACTGGATGACCTTACGCATCTCTAATTGGCGTCGATGACCTTTGATGTCCTACAATTGTTTTTAGTAAAACAATCTTTTGATCTCTTCATGAAACCGACATCTGCCTTCTTCAAAAGGCCGCTCATGAATGGCTGAGGCAAGGGACAGTAACATTGCTCTATCAAGCAGGACACTACTTTAGAGACTGACCATATTACATATCAGCACCCTAGCCCACTCTCCACCCAAGTTGGAACAAGGAGGGTCAGGCAATGGCTGCTGATGACTCAGCACATAGACCTACAGAGTACCACAAAAGCCCCATCCTTAGCTCAACAGCATGGTGAAGTTGCAGCGACCAAAGGAACTACCGAGTTTGAGCGGGACTCGAACCTCAATCTAGCAATCACGATGCACAGAAGCTACCACCAAGCCAGAACAAAGAAGATGCAAAATACTAAATAGAATTATTCCGTAGTCCTTACACATATTGTGGGAACATGAGAGAGAGAGAGAGAGAGAGAGAGAGAGAGAGAGAGAGAGAGAGAGAAATCATGTTTTATCCACAGAAAAAAATTATCTACCCCTTCCCCAATTCAGAAATCCTTATATAGCTCTTAAATTTTGTCCCCTTTACAGGCTTCATTAAGAGTAGTAAATATCTGGTGAGGGTGATGGCTATTTAGCCGATAAATTTTTCCATCCAACATCTGCCAATCAGCAAAATTCTATGATATTACCTCCAATATGTGACATTATTAGCCATCTTTCGTAAGCGGCAAATAACAAACAAAACTAGGAGAAGGACACTCCAACATTAAACCATTGTTCTCTAGTCTTGGGTAGTGCCATAGCCTCTGTACCATGGTCTTCCACTATCTTGGGTTAGAGTTCTCTTGCTTGAGGGTACACTCGGGCACACTGTTCTATCTATTTTCTCTTCTTGTTTTGTTAATCATTTTATAGTTTATACAGGAAATATTTATTTTAATGTTACTATTCATAAAATATTTTATTTTTCCTTATTTCCTTTCCTCACTGGGCTATTTTCCCTTTTGAGGCCCTTGGGCTTATAGCATCCTGCTTTTCCAAATAGGGTTGTAGCTTAGCATTTAATAATAATAATAATAATAATAATAATAATAATAATAATAATAATTATGTGCCCTTAATCATGACTGTCTTATAATAATTAGATAAAAAGGTACATTCTGACAGTACCGACCCCCACCCCCCGGCCAACAACCCCTCATTTCAATTCATTCTTCCACACTTAAGTCTCCCAGAAAACATAACAAACAAACAAAATGACATATCAATGCTCCATCGTTTCAGTGTTATTGGCCTCCATTAACTTTTTATTTGGAGATGGACGTACAGCCAATTGAACTAAATTTGTCAAAAATACCCAATACGAAATAAGCAAAACTTTGATCGTAATCCGGGCGAAGTCACTTACGTTGGCATCTGTCAAAACTATTAACCGAAAGGGGTTGTGCATGAAAGAGTATTATTGATTCTGTCATTCCATCGTTTAGATAGAACATGGGGGAGAGCGATAATTAATAAGAGAGAGAGAGAGAGAGAGAGAGAGAGAGAGAGAGAGAGAGAGAGGGGGGCTGGGGGGATTGACAAGAGCCCCAGTTTTCAGCTCTTATTTGGGAAAAAATGTTGCTAGAAAAATAAAGATAATGCATATTGAATGCATATAAGTACACAAACAACGTGGTTTAAAAAAAAAACAGAATTTCACAATGTAATTTATATACTGTATATATAAATACACACACACACCCATATATATATATATATATAGATATATATATATATATATATATATATATAACAGAATTCAGCTGTCTTAGTATAGGCATTTTATCCATAGACAAAAATTTGGTAATTAGTCTTTTATTTATTCACACGGTAAAATAATCGTAGTACAGCTTTGATAAATTACTATACAAATGGACACGGTCACTAAAAAAAATATTGCTTCAATTCCCAAATTTGACGATACAAAGTCATAGTAATTTCAAACTTCAAGTAATGAATAAATGGATTCTTGAGTATTGATAGTTATTCGTGAAGCCTCTTAAACTTTTCAGTGCCAAAAGGTAACTTAAATATTACCTAAAAATAAAAAAAAAAACAGTATTTCCTAATCATTGGGGGTATTACTGCTCAAATTGGACTAGTTACCAAACATCAAACTTGTTAATAGCTCTTACATTTCTTTAGATATCTGAGATTGGTGAAACAAAGTCAGTCTCTCTCTCTCTCTCTCTCTCTCTCTCTCTCTCTCTCTCTCTCTCTCAAACACTATTTTTTTAAATTAAAACTGATATTTAATTAGTGTCATTTCTACATCGAATTACCAGACTCGTGCATCACTGAAAAGTCATCTAGACACTATATATATATATATATATATATAGGGTATATATATATTACATACATATTTTATATAGATATATATATATATATATATATATACACACACACATATATATATATATATATATAGCCTATACAGACATATATACTGTACATATAATTCTACCAACCACAATTCTACCAAATGATACTGTATATGGATGCTTCACAGGTGTCCCCAACTACAAATCCAATTCAAGAAATATACAGAAATACAATCAAATCATTCGATAAGCAAACAAATTGATCAGTGCAAAGAAGGAAAGTTGGAGGACGAAAAACAATAACAAAATGATAATGAAACTTTAATATTGTTTTCATTTGTCGGGGTACGACATGAAAGGAATTACCAGGTTTGTTAGATCTCCGAATATGTGACGATCGCGAAGTCTAGATGGATGCACAAGGAAAATTAAGGTGTGGGGAGGACGAGGCAGGTAGGGGAAGGGAGGAGTGAGGATGTGAGAGGAAAAACAGAGGGAAGGGGAAGATGGGTCCTTAGATGAGAGGAAAGGGAGAGGGACGAAGACTGAAGGGTGAGAAGAGATGAGGTCGACAGAATAAAAAAGAGATGTAAGGAGACAAGGGAAAGGTGAGACAGTGTAGAATGAGAGAGAGAGAGAGAGAGAGAGAGAGAGAGAGAGAGATGTAAATGAGGACCAAGATTAAAAAAAAGGGAAAGAGGATATCTTCTGAATCCCCCCCCCCCCCCGCAATGAGGATTCCTCACCAAGACCCACACGTGTTTTCTTCTCTCATCTCTATCCTCGTTACCTTAGCTGCGACCCGCAACAGCCGGCTATCAACTAGGTACAAATTGGCTACTCAGGAGAACAGAGGAATTATCAGTTTTTAAGAAGCGCTAATCACTTCTCATTCGTCCGGTGCAAGACTGAAAAGCAGGTCCTCAGCCTGCTAGCCAAGTGGGTTACCGACAATGCCACGGGAGGTATATGTTTAAAGGTTTAAAGGCCACTCATGAATGGCAGGGGCAAGGGACAATGACACTGCCCTAGAGACTGACCATATATACATATGATCAGCGCCCAAGCCCCCCCTCTCCACCCAAGCTAGGACTAAGGAGGTCCAGGCAATAGCTGCTGATGACTCAGCAGATAGATCTATAGGCTCCCCCAAAACCCAGCCCCCATCCTTAGCTCACAAGGATAGTTAAATTGCAGCTACCAAAGAAACTAACGAGTTTGAGCGGGACTCACACCCCAGTCTGGCATTCACTAGTCAGGGACATTACCACATCGGCCACCACAACCTTCAATGTGAAGGAGTGAAAGGGAGGAAGGGAAGTAGAAGAATAAAGGAGTGAAGCAGGAGGGGAAATTTGCGTATAAATCCGAAACAATATCCCAAACTCTCGTAATTCCGACAGAGGGTAATGGACACCGCAAAAGGATTAAGGGGACACTAATAGCGCATTTACTCTGGTCTCCGTAAAGTACGCTTCATGCTGACGATGGAAAAACGAAATTTGCACTTTAGTTCTCATTGAGAGAGAGAGAGAGAGAGAGAGAGAGAGAGAGAGAGAGAGAGACAGGATTTTATATCATATTGAATAACAAATAACTTTTGTTGTAACTACCCAATGTTACCTCCTTGCAAAATGAATATGTATTTAGAATCAGCATTATTTCAATTGAATCAGTTTTATTCATTATTGGTAGATTCATTCCATACACTGGCAATCTGAGTATTTATTCACTCACCAAATTAATTAAACCCAAATTATTCACGAAGTACTCCACTACAAGAAGATTATAAAAAATCTTCTTGTATTGGCGTACTTCATACCTGGGCTACTTATGATCCCCAGGTCAGTTGCGTCATAAATTTGGCCTTAAAATGCACTTGTTCACTGGCCAAGAAAGAGAGATTTATTACCGTTTCTATTTACGCCATTCCTTTCCCTCCGAGATCATTTAATTCATCATTATTCAATCAGTGACTTCATCTTGAAGGTGAATGTTATGATTCCACCCTGATGTCACTCCTTTCGTTCATGGCAAGGACACAGCTTCAGAGCGACATCTTATTTTATTTTAACAAATATCGCGGGAGAATCATTTAGAGGAAGATCATGATCCATGTTCAGAAAGAGAGAGAGAGAGAGAGAGAGAGAGAGAGAGAGAGAGAGAGAGAGAGACGAACCACTTTCTTATTGGTAGTAAATTGTATAGGGAGCCACTACATAAACAGGACATTAATTGCCAATGAATCTCTGACAACCCTTAACGAATAATTAATAGACGAGACACATGCTGTACATATTCCAATCGATAATTCATTCTACCAAATCTGGGATACATAACAATGACTCAGGGATCTTACAATTGATAATGGCGCAGACAATAACGTAACATAATACCAAAAATAAAAAATAAAAACAAAGCGGGTAGAATTAAAATTAAGGCTACATAAGTCCAGAAACTCATCTCGCCATAAATGCAAGTTAAGTGAAGGTGTTATCGACTTTGACTGATGAGATGCAGGTGCTTGAAATTCTCTGACGAGTCGAAAACACAACGTTGTTCGGCAATTCCTGAACTCCATTAGCTGCTTACCTCAGACATGGTTTTTATCTAAATGATTCTTACAGAGCTGGTCCGAATAAATTCGAGATTAAATAAATATTAAATCTAAATGATAAAAGAATCATTATGGATATAAATCTTTGATAAATACAAGTTCAAATTTTACCTATCAAACCTATGCCTCTTAAACATGTTAAAATCTTTAAAATATAGAAAATTCTCAGATACTGATAAAATGGCAGATAATACTTTCTGACCAAAACATAAATCTGTGTATTCTAAAAACTACATACGCCGTAGTGTCATACTATCTGCAATTGGGAACAATCTCATGAGATATGCTCATAACAAAATCATGGATTAATCTCGAGACCAAAATGTAATTCTAATAAAAGGACTTTCGTTCCTTTGCCTTTCTGGTCTGATGATTCTCTCTGAGAAACAATTGGTTTTCTTTGGTTTAACTTATTACTTTCAGATTCATTGTCTCACAGTTTGACATTTTGTTAATATAAAATGATTTATGATGGTTATCCTTAACGGGGAATTTAATGTAAAGTTTTGTTACTATAAAATGATTTTTGATGGTTATCCTTAACGGGGAATTTAATGTAAAGTTTTGTTACTATAAAATGATTTATGATGGTTATCCTTAACGGGGAATTTAATGTAAAGTTTTGTTACTATAAAATGATTTATGATGGTTATCCTTAACGGGGAATTTAATGTAAAGTTTTGTTACTATAAAATGATTTATGATGGTTATCCTTAACGGGGAATTTAATGTAAAGTTTTGCTACTATAAAATGATTTATGATGGCTATCCTTAACGGGGAATTTAATGTAAAGTTTTGCTACTATAAAATGATTTGTGATGGCTATCCTTAACGGGGAATTTAATGTAAAGTTTTGTTACTATAAAATGATTTAAGATGGTTATCCTTAACGGGGAATTTAATGTAAAGTTTTGTTACTATAAAATGATTTAAGATGGTTATCCTTAACGGGGAATTTAATGTAAAGTTTTGTTACTATAAAATGATTTAAGATGGTTATCCTTAACGGGGAATTTAATGTAAAGTTTTGTTACTATAAAATGATTTAAGATGGTTATCCTTAACGGGGAATTTAATGTAAAGTTTTGTTCCTATAAAATGATTTAAGATGGTTATCCTTAACGGGGAATTTAATGTAAAGTTTTGTTCCTATAAAATGATTTAAGATGGTTATCCTTAACGGGGAACTTAATGTAAAGTTTTGTTACTATAAAATGATTTATGATGGTTATCCTTAACGGGGAACTTAATGTAAACTTAATGTAAAGTTTTGTTACTATAAAATGATTTATGATGGTTATCCTTAACGGGGAATTTAATGTAAAGTTTTGTTACTATAAAATGATTTATGATGGTTATCCTTAACGGGGAACTTAATGTAAAGTTTTAATAGAATTTATTGCTGATACAGCATTTGCTTTTTCATTTACTAACAATCTAACAGAGGTCAGTATCCACCTTACTTCAATATTTACTCCTTTAAGTTAGAATTTGTCATGGAGCTCTTTGATTTGTAATTCCAGTTGGTTCTTTCAGGACTTCTATGGCACTTCTTGAATCTGAATAAATGACAAACTTGTGATTCACCCTATCTTAAATTGTTTTGTAATTTACTAATAAAATACCTGATAGTTCAGATATAAATAGTAATGCTTTACTAGATAATGAGAAGAGGCTTGTTTTGTCTCAGGATACTGGCTGTATAGCTAGCACCAATTGGAGATTTAGAACCCTAATAATGGGAGAAGGTGAGAGGGGTAACTGGGTAAGGGGGACTTAGAGGAAAGCAGGGGTATATAGGTGTGTGATATAAGTGTGAAGGGGGACGGGTAGGATTAAAGAGAAAAGAGGGGGTGTTTGACTGTCGAATGTGGGGATAATGAGATTTGAGGGGTGATAAACAGGAGACCATTGAGGGGATGTTCCATAGGAGGGGAAAAGCTGTTTGAGGTTGCTACAGTTGATGGACATATGGACATCAGACTCCTACAAACTCATGTGAACAGTAAAATTCTAACTTGTGACGTTACGTCTTCCTTCGGGTATATAAACAGGTAACAAGTGAGAGACGTCTGCGATATCCAAGGTCGGGCATTATAACGAATTTCTTATATAACAATCCAACAATGGATGTCAGATTCGGTAAACAACAACAATTGTGGTTTTATTATTCATCACGATTCTTCACCTTCCTTCGAAAAACAAACAAATTTTGCAATAAATACGTTTTCGGTGCTAACAGGTGATTGTTTTACCTCGAAAGAGAGAGAGAGAGAGAGAGAGAGAGAGAGAGAGAGAGAGAGAGAGAGAGAGAGATAGATTATGGAAAAATACAATTCAACAGAAGGTAATGAAAGGTGACACTGTTGAAAAAGTCTCAACAACGATGTCTTGCGGAGGCACATCTGTCATCAATTGATAAAGTGATTAATAGATTTCATGCAAAGTAGTCTGTGAGGTAATCTCAAATATCATATGGAACTTTCATTTCAAAACAATTACTTATAGAAAAAATACAGTGATGATAACAATAAACGTAATATTGTTGACAAGACTAAAAAAGTAACAATTTAGAGACCCATTTTTCAATAACGTTTCACTGATGGAGTTGCATATTCCTAAATATAACAATTAAGGAAATCTGTAACATAGACACATAGTTAATGAATTTATCTTCATGTTTATAGCATTGAATGATAATCTTTTTTTTCTGAAGAGGGGGGAAGGCCATATTTTTCTTACCCCAAAAACCACCATGTTTCCCCCCCCCCCAACTGACTATAAGTATAAAAATACTATATCAGAGAGAAAGAGAGAGAGAGAGAGAGAGAGAGAGAGAGAGAGAGAGAGAGAGAGAGAGAGAGAGGGGGGGGGGTAATTACTCTGCTCATTTCAGTACCAGTAGAGAAAGCGTATTCATAAGTCCTCCAGCAAGGGACACTCGACCAGTTTAAGTGTCGATTGTCTTGTAGAGTCAAGTGGCACAAAATGTTTCATGAATGAAAGCACATATCACAGCAAGCCAAGAATAAGTCTGGCTATTCCACACTGCAGGAAGGCACGTGAAGATAAAAGGGCTATATAAGGCCGAATAAGAACATTATTACTTACACCAACGAAGTTGGAAGGTTATGTTTTCGACCCTGTTTGTGAGTTTGTTTGTTTGTGAACACCTTCTTGGCCACAATTTTAATATTAGAGTAATGAAACTTGCAGGGATTAACTGTTTCTTAAAAAGCTGGAAATTATTAGATTTTGGAATGTCAAGGACAAAGGTCAAGGTCCCGGTCAATCAAAATGTCCAATTCACGTAATTAGCCATACGTTTGGACATTGTTGTCACAGAGAATTAAAACTTGGTTCATATTTGAGAGTATGAAAATACACGCCAATTAATAAATGTTAATGTCAAAGGTCAAGGTCAAGGTCAAAGTCGAGCAAAAGGTCGAGAAATAAGCTGCCGTGACGGAGGTCTGTCTAGTTTTTTACTGTAGTATACTTTAAACTTAAGATAATATTGTTGCTTTAATTACCGCTAACATGCAAAACAGTAAACATTAATTTGTCACACACATATGATCTACTACATCGTACCATTTGTAGATGTTTCCATAGGCTGCCGTGTTGCGCACCAAGTTTCATAAAGTCAACTGTACCATAGATTAAGGGAGCCCTTAATCTATGACTGTACCATGTAATCATTGTAACATACCCTGAGTTATTCAGTAATTAAAATTCCTGGCGAGGTGATTGTGGCAAATCCTCATTCTACATTCTACACTGGGTGGTTTCTAACCTCCTTGGCACACTTTTGTACATATTTAATACCTAGTCGTGTGATTTCGAACAATAACAATCTTACTGTACTACCAACTATACTCTCCCTTGATAAAGAAGCGACCCCTTGATTTTTCTGCTAATGGCAAGGAAAGTCTCCTTTGAAAAAAAAAAAAAAAAAAAAAAAAACATGTTGTTCCTGATTGCCCTTGACACCTGAGTGAGCTGGTACCCAGCTAAATACTTTTCTCTACAATGAAAACTCTATAAAAATCACTTCAAGGATAGCACAGCCGCTTATTCTCTTGTATTAAAATTCCCAGCAGGTTGAACTGCACACATGAAATCGCTAGAAAGTTTCTATAAGGAGAAAGAGAGAGAGAGAGAGAGAGAGAGAGAGAGAGAGAGAGAGAGAGAGACATTATGTAATCTTCATTGTCTTTTATGATAATATATAAAATACAGTAGTCCCTAATAGTCATATTTTAAAATAATTAACATATGCACATCAAAATAGTGTGATTTTATGAATAAAAATCGATTAGTCAGCCTTCGAATCATTTCGCTTTTCTAGAAGAAAATATATATTTCTCTCCCAAAGAAGAGTTGAACATTTCAGAAAGGTTAAAAACATTTGTTTTATATTTTCTATAATTTTTCTTAACTAAAAAATAATTACTCAAACTTAGATGACCGCAGAGGTAGCAGCAGTAGGGGATTCAGCGTTATGAAGCTTCATCTGTGGTGGATAACGGGGGAGGGTGGGCTGTGGCACCCTAGCAGTACCAGCCGAACTCGGTTGAGTTCCTTGTCAGGCTGGGAGGAACGTAGAGAGGAGAGGTCCCCTTTTTTTTGTTTCATTTGTTAGATGTCGGCTACCCCCCAAAATTGGGGGAAGTGCCTTGGTATATGTATGTATGTATAAACTATAAAAGCGTTCACAGCATAACCTAACACGCCTAATAGAAAGAATAAAACATGTACATTTGGATACAGGAATCCTTGGTACACCTAGCTCCGAGGATGTGTACCTAGCCAACCCCTTACCGCGAAAGGAGTTTCTGTGTTTAGCCCAGCCCACTAGCTATGTCAGCTCTCCCTATACTATCTGTTTGGTTACTCGCCATGAAGTAAGGATATGTCAGAGAGCACATATACGGAGCAAGGTATCGCAGCGACTCCTCTGTACATAAAGGATGTTGGTCGTCCGGCTGAAACAAGCCGAGTCCGCTATGGCAAGGGGGGAGAACAGGTGCATCCAGGTGACACTCCCTCATCCAGCAGGATGAGAGAATGACGGGAGGAAGAAGGGAGGTCGGGAAGTGAGGAAATGACAGATGAAGGGGTGATGAGGATGAGGTAGATGCGTTCGTGCTTGTAGGAAGCAGTCTTTAGGGATGCCCTATATCCTGACACAGGACAAGAGGCATCTCTTTCTATCTGTATCTCTAGCCCTGTCGTAGGATAGAGAAGGCAGGAAACCCCACTTTAAGGGAAGCAGGATGCCTATTACTTGTCTCCTGCTCTTCCAAGGAGGAGAGGAGGGGGAGCTGTCTGTTTTCAAAATTGGATAGTATCCTGTCACAGGTATATGTACTGAACATGACACTCGGTAAGTTAGCTTCCTTGCCTTCTCTCTTCTAATACACATACACATATTTACACTTACATAATTATGATATCCTTAGAATTGGATGTCTCATGTTTTTTCACAAGTATACACCCACTATTCAATGATTCATATGGTAAATAATGCCATTTTTCTGGATACACTCTATTTTACGAGTAACATCATAGTGTAATACATACATATACACAGGCAAACTAATACACAATGTTTGTACGGAAGAGATTACAAGAGTGATTTTATTACCACTAAGGAACAAAAACAAAAATCACCAAATACCGTTGCACAATTCAGTTAAGTTGAGACGTTATTGCTCTACGTGACCAATCAGTATCTTGAAGCAAAATAAGCTATATTTTATTTTATCAGTTTACACTCTTCTGAACTTAGCTCATTCTCTGCCGACCTTCGTAGATAACATCTCCCCACCACTCTCTGAATACACCGGATTCTCTAAACAGTATCAGGGGATGTGATCGTCATTAATTAGCAGGAAATATCTGCAAACACAAGGACAGGGAACTAATATCTTAACAACGGTACCAGCAACAAGTGGTTGCACAGTGTATTGGTATCGTTACTTGATATACGAATTAATCACTATGCGAGAATAACATGATTCCTTATTGGTAATTACGTTTATTTAATGGACACTTATAAAACAAATAGCCATTTTCGGTGTGAATAAAATTTATGTCTATACAGAATATAATATATAGAAATAACCCCATTTAAATAAAGTGGGGTTTAATTTAGATATATATCAAATAACATTATTTGCTTTTGCAATAAGATGATATGGATCTATAGAATCGCCAGCCAGTCGTTTAAGTTAAATCCTCCACATTGTGAGGAATGAAAGATTTTTCCAATTTTCATGAATTCACATAAAAACTTTATATATATATATATATATATATATATATCTATAAATATAAATATATCTATATATATAAATATATATATATATATATAAATATATCTATATATATATATATATATATATGTGTGTGTGTGTGCACGCGCGCTCCTGTGTGCTTTTGTGTTTGTATGTGCGAGTGGTTCATTTCTAAATGGCAGACCACTTGAGGCACAGGCAATTTCCACACAGATCTCGACTTCCGCAGGGAGATATTGCGGGAAATACTGGCTATGAAGTGGGAAAACTTACTCCGTTTCTTCGCCAGTCAATAAGACACTCGGGGAATGGCAACACGAAGGTCTAGGTGGTGAAGATACACTATCTTCCTACAGAACTCTGGGGGTGACGATGGTGTTTATATTCTAGGCCACGTCTGGTGGTGGGAGCAGTTTATAAGAGAGAGAGAGAGAGAGAGAGAGAGAGAGAGAGAGAGAGAGAGAAGTCCTTGACCAAAGTTCTTGGTCTTAGAAGGGTACTGCTGACAAGCCCCATGAATCTGCTGGTATACATACATAAACATGCACTGAGTCTCCATTACAAGAGGGCTTCTGTCTTGTATAACTCACATTTCCAAGTTTTTTTCCCTTATTTTTTATCATCTTGATCTATTCGTGATAGTCACGAATTTAAAAGTCATCACGTAAAATTACATATACAAAGTACCTACTTTATATCAAACAAAATAGAGTCACTCATTTCTTTATCATACATATCTAATTATAATTCTAACAATAACATTACCATCGAAGTTGCAACATTGATTTAGCAACGTAATGATTTAGGAAGCGTAGAAAACCTTTTTGTTTTTAGAATATAAAAAGTACAGCTTACTTGTAATTATATTTAACAACAAATTCAGAGGCAGAAAGACTACAGATTATTTATCCTTGATGGTAAATATACAGCTCACTCGTGTCGAGGTTATAAAAACTCTACTTTAAACTGTAGCAGAAACTTTCAATTTTGGTACAAGTCATGCAATTAATATTCATGTTTTGCCATCCCAATACCGAGGCATGAATTTCTTATTTAGAATGAATAAGTTGTGAAAAGATGAACTACTTTTAAATTCTAGTAATGACCCAATTTCAAACACTCATGTAGCTTTATTTTGAGAATCGCATAGATTATCAATTTGTTTGTCTGGGTTCAAAAAAACTATTTTGAGTATTAAAGAAAATATGATATTTCTGGTTTTAGACAATGTCGAAATTTTATTGTGTGGAACTCTGGACATTTAATAACAATCAATAACGAGCGTAAGTACAAACAGCATAAAAATTCATCAATTTTTTTTTATTTCTATATATTAAATATTTTCAACGCAATTGATAATTTGTGAAACATGAATTTATATTTCAATCAAAGTTACCGGATAACTTTTTGCAATACTATTCTCCGGGAAATTTCGAGACACTAAATACCTGATTTCTTTTGACTAACTATTCTCAATCAGACATGAATGTCAAGTATAAATTAAGGGTTTTGAATCAATCTTCCTAGACTTTATATACAAGAGAGCTAGCCTTACAATATGCATAGGTAGTAGGTTGGCCATGGCACCAGTCACCCGTTGAGACACTACTAATAAAGTCATTGGGCCCTTCTTACTGGCAAGACAGTGCTACATCGGGTCATTCTCTCTGGCTACGGCTCATTTTACCTTAGCCTACAGATACACCGAATAGTCTACCTTATTTTTCCACATTCGCCTCTGTCCTCATATACCTGACAACACTGAGATTATCAGACAGTTCTTCTTCGCTCAAGGGGTTAACTATTGTACTGTAACTGCTCAGTGGCTACTTTCCTCTTGGCAAGGGTAGAAGAGACTATTTAGCTATGGTAAGTAGCTATTCTAGGAGAAGGACACTCCAAAATCAAACCATTGTTCTCTAATCTTGGATAGTGCCATAGCCTCTGTACCATGGCCTTCCACTGACTTGGATTAGAGATCTCTTGCTTGAGTAAACAATTGGACACACTATTCCATCTTATTTTTCTTCCTCTTCTTTATTGCTTATATATGAAACATCTATTTTGGTGTTGTTACTGTTCTAGAAATATTTTTATAATTGTTCATAATTTCTCTTTCAGTTCCTTTACTAATTTCCTTTCCTCACTGGGCTATTTTCCCTGTTGAAACCCTTGGGCTTATGGCATCCTGCTTTTCCAACTAGAGTAGTAGTAGTAGTAATAATGATAATAATAAATACAAATAAACCAAGAAATGTTTCTTTTTACTTCATGGATAAACAAAAACGTTAATAAAATAATTAAAGATAACATAATACACTGGAAAAAATCTCATAAACAAAGACAAGTGTTATATGATTATATATAAAAAAAATCAAGAATACGAGTCAACCATTTTTTTCTATTACATATCCTTCCTTAAGTTAATGCTATTTAAGTTCGGTATTTTTAATTAATAAATAGCGTTTAAAAAATACGAAATCCAAATCACTCGCGCAATACAAACACTCACGCAATCATCTTTTGAAAGGAGAAATCAACATCTCCTTCCTCTCTCTCTCTCTCTCTCTCTCTCTCTCTCTCTCTCTCTCCTCCAAGACGTGGTCACCCATAGAAAAGTATTGCAACACTTTCTAAAACCAACCCTGGTGTGGCATCGCTTCTTGAAAGGCCGTTCAATAAACCAAGGATGTCTCCGGGACTCAATAGACATATCCACGCGTCGATTTTTTTCTTTTTTTTTTATAAATATTTACATAGGGTGGCTTCAATCCGACCTCAAGCTTCCAAAAATAGATATCTTATGGACAAACATGCTACGAGAGGGACTTCGTGGATCTTCTGCCAAGAGCAGTAACGCATTCGCTACACTACACTGCCGGATGATTCAAGATATATATATATATATATATATATATATATCTATATATACATATATATATACACATATATATACAGTATATATATATATACACACAAATACATATATACATATGTATACATACACATACAGTGCATATACATAAATATCATCCATGTAAATATATATAATTTACTTATACATATCCCCATGGATTTTATGCCCATTAATGGGGTTGGTATGTATGTACTGTATACATATACACATACATATATATATAAATATCATCCATGTAAATATACGTAATTTATGTATACATATCCCCAAGGATTTTATGCCTATTAATGGGGTTGGTACCTTCTGGTATCCCAACATATCTTTTGAGGTGAATTTGCTAGTCCTTACAATTTTTTTTAAACCCAACAAATACCAGTAGCCACTGAAGCTAAGTGGACATTAGTCTGAGATCGAAAGGGGCACCAGAAAACCTACACCCAGAGCCGAAGGGGTATGGCAATCCCCATCATTTACATTTGGAAAGGTGTGTATGCTTAATGGTATCCCGGGTCATAGTGATATCTATCGTTGACCCATCCATTAGATTTTGTGTTAAAATACATCTATTTCATTGCCATGGGGGTATCATAAAGGAATAGTGGCATGTTTGGCCAATGTTTGCTAGGTCCTTGGATTACTCCTGGTCTACTACCCACCAGTTTATTCAGGGTACTGTTATCTGCCAGGAGAACCAAAGTGTATGAAGCAAACAACCTCAACACGCGCGTACACACACACACACACAGTATAAAAGATATCTTAAAAAGGCACTGTGTTATCCAGGGTTCTCGTTATATCTATCTTCGACCCGTCCATTAGTTTTTGCGTTAATATACTCTTTTTGGTATCAAAGCTGAATAGTTATTAACCACTGCAACACTTTTTTCAATAAAAAAATATATGGTCAAAATAACGAAATGAAAAACTATACTCTGCAGTAAAAACATATTCAACAAAAAATAGCATGAGAGATTTATAATTTTTAGTTCCACGAAAAACAATGAAAAATAATTTTCCAACTATTCAATTTAATCCTATTCATGATAGTTATTAGCCATTAAAACTTATACAAATATAATCATTGATGAAGTTCAGCTGTTGATTTTGAAAGTCTACCAAAAATTCTTAAGGTACAGTATGGGTACACTAAGCGTATTAATTGAAAATCAGGTTCATATTGTACACAGGCGATTTTTCATTGCATGTGTTCGGCTAAAAAAAATGTACATTTCTATACTATAAAAAAAATTTCTTAATGATATTTCTCATTCAGTAAGTATTGAATCAGAATGATTGAGCTATATAGTGTATATATAAACATATATATATATATATATATATATATATACATATATATATACATATATATGTATATATATACATATATATACATATATATATATATGTATATATATACATATATATATATATACATATATATATGTATATATATACATATATATATACATATTATATATATATATATATATATATATATATAAATTTATGCACCCGAATTAAGAACGATCCATTTACATACACGAACTTACATACAGACACATATATGTATATCTATACAAATATAGATAGATAAATATAAATTTTTATATATCATCGTATAAAGATATACGCTTCAAACAAAATACTCTCCCCCCCCCCTTACTCCTCATCTTCGCTCGCAGGGGTAAATATATGCTTATAACCTTGTTTAAGAGCACAGAAGGGGACTTAATATCAGGGTGATGCTGTGCGTAAACCTATAAAATCAACCCATGGAGAATATCAGGTTACTGTTTAGTTGTTAGACACACGAGAGAGAGAGAGAGAGAGAGAGAGAGAGAGAGAGAGAGAGCATTTTAAGAATAGTAGCAAGAGTAATATAAACCTTTCGTATATAAATTATAAAAACTTAAAAAACACAAGATAGACTAATGTGCCCGAGTGTACTACACCTTAAGCTAAAGAACTCTACCCAAGACAGTGTAAGACCATGGTACAGAGGCTATGGCACTCCCCAAGACTAGAGAACAATGGATAATTTTGGAGTGTCTTTCTCCAAGAGGGGCTGTTTACCATAGCTAAAGAGTCTCTTCTACCCTTCCCAATTACAGAGCAGAAGTGAACCATTTCAGCGAAGAAGAATTATTTGGTAATCTGTGTTGTCAGTAAGGATTGTTCAATAATCTGTGTTGTCATGTATATGAGAACAGGAAAATCGGGAAAGAATAGGCCAGACTATTCGGTGTATGTGTAGATAAAGGAAAAATTATCCGTAACCAGAGAGAAAGATACAATGTAGTACTGGCCAGCCAATCAGACAATAAATAACTCTTGTGGTAGTATTTCAACGGGTGGCTGGTGCCCTTGACAACCTACCTACCTACTACCTTACTCTTAACCTCTCCCTCTTTCAAAGTTAGTTAAAGTAAATTTCAATCAAATTCGCTTACGGGCTGCGAACGCAAGAGGTCGTGTCTTGCATAAGGCAAGACAATCTTAAATGAATGAATGAACCTTTTGAAATCCTTCGTTATACCAATGAAATAAGACAATACTATACAATTTAAATAAAGAGAAATGTTTCACATAGAATTTTATACTTGATTTGGGAATTTGCTATGACTCCAATATTCAGAACAAGCAGATGAGAGAAGTTCGTAAGATTTACATCAATTGTGGAGAAGACAAAAGCGTAGGGGAGCAATCGACCTTAACTTAACCTAACCTAACCTTTCATTCAGCTTTATCTAGTTTTAGGAACTCCATCAATTTAAAAAGTGTGCAATGAATAATGCTTCTTGAACAAGCTTTTTTTTTCAGGGGGCAGGTGAACGTGTTCAAGACTAAGAGAATCTCTTTTCGTAGTTCTGCTCGACCCAAGACCACCACTTCGGCACATACCTTACCCTGTAGTACTCAATAAAAAACACTTTTACACGTGAGAGGTAGTGTTCCGTGTGTGCTTATGGCATCTCTTGATAGTATAAAAAGTTATCATAATAGACAACAAAATAGACATTTTTCAATTCCATCTTCAACTACAACATCGGTGCATTTATGCTAAAGAGATTTCTGTAGGTTTAGAAAATAATATAAATAAAATGAACATATAAACAATAAAATGGAACTTAAACTTCAAATCTACTAAGGTAAATTTTCTATTATAATCATAACATACTTTTTTCTTTTATTTCTTATACGTATCTTAAAGAAAACTATTTCGCTAAGCAAAGCAGACCCCGCTTTCAAAACAGCACGTAACACCAGCAAGCTAATCTTTAATACAATTCGTGCAACCTTCAACATACCTCATTCTAGAAGGGAATTTATCAACTCTCTTCGGTTTTACAAACATGGAATTCAAAATATATTTCCTTATATATTTAAAGCGCACAGATACCATGTAATTTGTTTTATATACATACTCATATGCATATTATACAAACACATATCATACTAGCACTTATATATTTATATATAAAGATATAGAGAATTGATTTTCTATTCTATATTTGGTATTGGAATGTGCAATTTCATATATATATATATATATATATATATACACTTGAAATTGTACATTCCAATACCAAACATAGAATAAAAAAATCAATTCACTATATCTTTATATATAAATAAATAACTGCTAGAAACTGCGTAAGTTGTGCAAGATGCAATTTTACATTGAATACCAAATAGCAGCAATGCACGTTCAATTGCAAAATATCTGTTACTACGTGAGCATGAAGCAACACAACCTAAAAGCGATTGATGTAAAGTCAAAGCTTTTGAGAGAGAGAGAGAGAGAGAGAGAGAGAGAGAGAGAGAGAGAGAGGTAAAAGTGGCTATAGAACCGTAAAAGTAAAGGATTCCACTGCAGAATAAAAATACAATCTACGAACAATTTAGTGGAGTGGAAAATGGAATAAATTACGACATCGACATGGAATACTGTATACCCAAATACTATTTCATTGGAAGAATATTCAGTGTTTTGAGGAATGTAAGTTATCTTTTTCTTGAAGATAATTAACTCAATACGAAGTAACGATTTCACCCAAAATCTTAAAATTTTCAGTAGAAATATATTGGCCCTCTCTCTCTCTCTCTCTCTCTCTCTCTCTCTCTCTCTCTCTCTAAATTAACTCAATGTGAAGTAATATCACCCAAAATCTTGAAATTTTCAGTAGAAATATATTGACATACATCTATCTCTCTCTCTCTCTCTCTCTCTCTCTCTCTCTCAATTAACTCAATATGAAGTATTACCATCCCAAAATTTTTAAATTTTCAGTAGAAATATATTGAAATACATTCTCTCTCTCTCTCTCTCTCTCTCTCTCTCTCTCTCTCAATTAACTCAATATGAAGTATTATCATCCCAAAATTTTTAAATTTTCAGTAGAAATATATTGAAATACATTCTCTCTCTCTCTCTCTCTCTCTCTCTCTCTCTCTCTCTCTCTCTATCACACACACATAAAATAATCACTTAATTTGTCTTCGTAATATCATTGTACCGTAATCGATAACAAAAAACAAATTTTTAATTAGGGGTCCATAAATACAGGGCCATTTACTGACCAGCTGTAGGCATTCAACGTCCTCTCATCTTAATCATTTGCTCAATTAATTATTGCGTATCGGGGGCTGCAAAGAGTTCCACGCCGTCTCATATTAATTATCATTTATTCAATCAATTATTGTGTATCGGGGGCTGCGAAGAGTCTTGTCACCTTAAAAATTAAGATTATTTGTCAATGCCACCTAACGGTGGACACACAAACAATGCTTTTAAATTTTGAGATGCGCCGTAACTTGTAAACCAAGACCTTTCAATGCATAGGGCTTGATTGGTCTTACTCGAAGGAGGATTGTATGTAAGCACACTTTTCTTTCTCCACGTTATGTTGTTTTACTTGATTCTATTCCCACCCCTCCCCCACCCTCTTTTTTTTTTTTTTTTTTTTTTTTTGACGTTTCAAGTTTAGGGGAAGCATCATTGAAATGTCGGATTTCCACTTTGTTTTTATATGATTTGAATAACAAACCTTAATAATAATAATAATAATAATAATAATGATAATAATAATAATAATAATAATGATAATAATAACAATAAAGATAACAATAATAATTAAACTTGCAATTATAAGAAGAACAACAATAATAAAGATAATACTAAAAACAGTTTTGTCTATTTTGCTTACATAATAATATATAGGTTTACTACTGTAAACCACCTCAATAACTCAAGTTATCAATCAATTCTAGTGCTTTTAGAAGCGCATACACCGCAATTAATAATCAACTACAGTAAGATGAAGAACAAATATCTTGGCAATCGCACAATTTACATAGGACCATTTTTATTCTTGTACCGTATTTACCTATTTCAATACTATTGCGCCCCTAATCAAACAGCCTGTAACTAGTTCTATACCATGTCACTTAAAAGGGAGCTACATCTAATTAATCAATTTAATCTCTTAACTTCATTTTCCTAAACATATAAAAAACACTGATAAGGAATAACTTTTTCAGGTATACATTATATTGAAACAAAAGAGGGACTGTTATTCACTAACTTCAATAGGAGTTTTAAGCAATGACCTGATAAAGCATTGATTTAGCAGGGCCTTTGCTGAGAAAGATTCAAAAACGTATTTTTTTTTCGCCGATATCTTGAAAAAAGTCGAAATATCACTGTAAATATAAAGGAAAGGTCCATAAAAAAAATAAGGAATTAAAAAGTGAAGGCAAAATCCAAATAGAAGGGGTAACATTGGAAATATAAGTAATTAAAGATTACATGTTACTGCCTACCAATACAAACAAATACAAAGCTAAAAGTAAAGACCATATAAAAAATCCTCAAAGAATTTACAACGGGTAGAGACAGATAATAAACCTCACCCAGGCAACTTTTATAAACAATAACATGATAAAAAATACAAAAATAACTGAAAAAAAAGCAAATGAAGCATAGAAAAAGATCGCAGTTGAA
>NC_090764.1:38198823-38233823 GCF_036898095.1 Palaemon carinicauda
ATAATAAATAATAATAATAATAATAATAATAACACAAATGAATAGATTTTAAGAAAACATTCAATACACTAATATACGAAATGTATATCATATAAGAATTTTTTTTTATGAATTATAGAAACAAATTAATAAAATTTCTGTTCATATAACGGGGTTATGAACATCAATTTCAATATCTTATTTTCTCGCCTTCTCTCCTACATTCACCTATCCAACTTTGAATCCTTTTGGTAATTTCACGTTAATCATAAGGAACAAATACGGAGAAGATATAATTGTTTGTAATGCTATTTTTAATCAATATTAAACATGTAATAACTTTTATGAAAAATACAAAATATATATGTGTTTGTATATTGCTGTCATTATTAAAGGGGTGGAGATTTACCAGCCATAAAAGTCAAATTTGACTGCTATAGGACTGGCCCGAATAATTTGGGGATAAAAAATTCATATTAAATTTTAGAGATAAAAAATAATTTATCAATCGAAACCCATAATATATATATATATATATATATATATAAAATTACTAGTAAAGCTACAGCCCTAATTGAAAAAGTAAAATGTTAAAAGACCAGTGCAAAAACGGAAATAAAAAAGTAACGAAGTAAACCGAAATGAAAAAAGAAGAATTAGTAACCAATTAGATATGCGATTTATATATAGGCCTATATATATATATATATATATACACACACACACACACACACACTATATATATATATATATGTGTGTGTGTGTGTGTCTGTGTAGTGTAAAACGAGAATTATGTCAATCTGTTCAATAAGATAAGCATTAGCAGTAAGTTTTAACTTCTAAAGGTCCACTGATTTAATAACACATGCATACGCATATATATATATATATATATATGTATGTATGTATGTATATAAACTATAAAGTTCATGATGAGATACACAACAATGTCCTGTATCATATACATACATACATACATACATACATGCATACATATATATAAATATATATACACTTTTATATATATATATATATATATATAGATGTATATATATTATAATATATATATATATATATAGAACAGCTTCAAGTTGTATTTTCTCTCTCTCTCTCTCTCTCTCTCTCAAAGAGCCTCGACTTTCCCTTCTCTGCCTTGTAACCAAGGTCCCTGGTTTGCAAGAAAAAAGGATTGGTAAAATACGATGAATACGAATCAAGTTGTAAATTGCATCAAACTCGAAAACTGTATAAATCAATTGAATATGAACCAATCTGAATTTGTCAGGGCATAAGATATCTACACCGTTTTTATTTATTTATTTTTAACTGGTCTGTAAATAAATTATATGAAAGACATGCACAGCCGCAGGTAAACATTTCCTTCAATACATACAGTGCAAGAATGTATCACGTTATTTCGTATGGATATATTCGATATAGATTTCGCATGCTTACAATCATTGCTAAACCCTAATTTTTTTTTTATAACGATGCTTATACACAATTATACATATATATATATATATATATACAAATATATATATAATATAAAACATTTTACATTTCATAAATACAAACATACATGCAGACACATACATGTATATACCGGTTATATATACACACACACACACCACTATATATATATATATATAATATATATATATATAATATATATACAATATCACATACTATACTATATATATATATATATAAATACATACACTATATATGTGTATGTTCGTAGGCTATCTATAATATTCTAACTTTGCACATAAATATGCAAGACACATGCATAGCTTATAATGTCTAGAATTGCAAAGTACATTTTAAAATAACTTTCATTTTATTTTTCGTTGTAAATATATCTTTATTTCTGCATCCTAACAACAACCCTCCCCCCTTACCGCGCAAGCGCAATACTTTATGCTGATAATCCCTCAATCACTTGAATGGCAAAAGAAGTGGCTGACTTTGGGGGGCTTGAAATAAAATCAATTTATTCCCTCTCGGAAAAAAAAAAATCAACGCACTTACAATCAGGAGGGCACATAGGAATGGAGGGGCATTAGCAAACAGAGACAAAGAAAACACCCCTCTCAAGAACAAGGGGGAGGCATGGCCACGACGAGAGAGAGAGAGAGAGAGAGAGAGAGAGATTCCCCCAGTAGGATTATAGTGGGGTGGGGTACATGGCTGAGGCCCTCTCTTCTGAATACTGGAGGGGCATAACGAAGAGAGAGAGAGAGAGAGAGAGAGAGAGAGAGAGAGAGAGAGAGTTTCACTAATTGATGCCTTTAATTGTAATGGGGTCAGGGTTCCCCCCTCCTAACCCCCTCAGTCCCGTAAGCAGGGTGAGAGAGAATCTTAAACGTTTCGAAGAAATTGGAAGAGTATATTGATAGAATAGGCAGATTGATCAATGGTCTAATTGGAAAGTAAAACTTATAAAAGGATAGTATTGTACGACTGTCTAGTAAGCTACGTAATTCGGAAGCCCCATGATAATAATGAAAAACCGTAAAAAATAATATTGCGTATCAATTAGGGAATGAAAAAAAAAATACCGACAGAAGTTAACAGCAAAACGGTTAAGAAAGGGAAAACACAATATTCGCAAACTAATGATTAAATCAAAGTGAAGTAATTTAATGTTTGAATGGCTATCTGTTTGCTAGGTGCTTTCAGCATATTTTTGACACAAACTTCATCAAAGCTAAAAAAAAAAATCCGTATTAAAGAATATGTGAGGTACCATAACAGTATTCAAATTATTGATTGGTAAATACATTGCCGTAATTCTCTCTCTCTCTCTCTCTCTCTCTCTCACTCTCTCTCTCTCTCGCAGATTGGTAAAATTGCTAGGTTGAATATAAGCTATACTAGAAATATATTTTTCTTATCAACGTAAACAAATGTGGTTTAATAAAACGAATTTACGTAAAAGACAGCTAATTCAAAAGAAATACATAAAAATCATTGGACAGTTTGAAAATTAAACAGCTTTATTTATTCTTGTATCAATTTCTAATACATTTCTCATTTCAGTTCTGTGATTTGAGACAGTCTTTTAAATATTGCTATATTTCTTTTTATATAATTTATGAAATTTGTACAACCACCAATAGAAACAAACAAATTATTCTGCCTGGCTACTATTGCACCCGCCTAATCAACCTAAAAAAGAGTCGTCTCTCCGTAGGGAAACATGGCTTCCATCAAAGTCCTCAAAAGCGAATCGGATTTAGAAAACGGCAAGAAATATGGATAAAAAATCCAGACTAAAAGTTTGGGTACGTGTGAGGTTATTGGGAGGTTCTGTTTCCATGCAAATAAACTGTCATTGCTACTATCTGAAATAGGACAGAAATAAATTCACTCTGAAGCAGAACCTGAGAGTTGAACAGAAAATCAAATTTACATTTTGGCATTGAAGACGACAACCTCGTAAAATGTCACGCTCAGAAGAAGAATCGTCGTGGAAAGTTGCACGTGATGATAAATTGTCAATTTAGCCGTTTCAAAGGAGATAAGCATAAATACATACATTTACACAACCATTCTTAAATATTGATATACATCATCCATTTTACAGGGGGGGAGAGAGAGAGAGAGAGAGAGAGAGAGAGAGAGAGAGAGAGGAATTTTTTCACAAACAATTTCGCTAAGATCTAAAATGACTTTTTCCCCCTCAATTAGTTACTTTCAGAATAATATTTAATTAAGGTTTTTTGAAATTATAAAAAAAACTAGCTTTTTTACTTAAAAAAACTAAAGTTCATAAACTTTCTTTCCATCAACAGGTTGAACAAAACACAAACTACAGGGAACAGTTAACTTTGAGTCCTGGCGTTAATCTATATTTCTCGAAATAGTTTTCCACTTTTCCCCTCGTCTCATATGCTAAATACAATTATAGAGAACATTCTCTCTCTCTCTCTCTCTCTCTCTCTCTCTCTCTCTCTCTCTCTGGCTTTAGCTCTTAGGTGCTATAACTGTTATCAGCAACGTCCCAGGCGTGTCGGAGTATCTTCTGAGTATCGATTGAAGTTTCCCTCTGAGAGAGAGAGAGAGAGAGAGAGAGAGAGAGAGAGAGCACTTAGGTAGATGCTATCTACTATTCCCTCCCTGCCAAATGTGTTTGCTCTCACTGGCTGACATAATTCCATAGACCAAAATGAGAAGCAGAAAGGTACAGAGCGAGAACGAATTTGTTAAACTGAACAAATACTATGAAATACCATTAAATACTAAGATTCGAAGCATCTATTTCTCATAGTTTTCATCTTTTCTCTTTACTAGAAATTATGCGTTCCAGAATAAATAATCCTTCATAATATATAAAGGTTAAAGTGAAAATAGATTTTTTTTAGTTTTAGAATGATTTAACCTAATATTGATACACACATACACACACATACATACATACATACATATATATATATATATATATATACACACATATATATATACATACATATATATATATATATATATATACATATATATATACATACATATATATATATATATATATCATTAGTCGTAGTTAGTCCACTGCAGGACAAAGGCCTCAAGACATATCCTTTGTGACGGGCCGAGAGAAGGTTGTGACTCAAAGACAGGATGAAAGCAACTGAGTGAATTTATTGTCGAACACTATCCTTTATATACAAAAGCTCGAAGCAACAAGACAAGAAATTTCATGTTTGAAAAACAGACACTGTTACAGAGGAGAAAAGCAGACATGTTTAATCTGGTTCATTTTAGTGCGAGGGAAGAGCGAAGATACAAGCATAATATATACACAAAATGAACTATCGTGTGACACGGTTGGTACACCTTCCACTCGCGTCTGTTTATGGCCATTCTATACCAGTCCATTTATAGTCAGTACGCATATGCGTATCCTACTTCTAACACAGCAAATAGTCTGAGAGAGAGAGAGAGAGAGAGAGAGAGAGAGAGAGAGAGAGAAGACATAAATAGGCAGGTAGGTAGGTATTCACTCCCTACCATTCCAAAAAGCCGTGGAACACATAAAACCCCTCGTTGGCAGAATTGTTTTCCTGCTACGGTACATTTTGTCAGGTTTCATTCGCACAATGATCGATTCTACCATATCACTTGAAGCATTCAGACAATAGACAGTTCATTGCTTTGTTAAACATCCTCTGAAAGGTAGAAGACATGTTCAGTACGCCAGATAACTTAAGAGAAGAATCATAGAAAAGCTAGAAGCAACAATATATAAACTGGAATGTATATATATATATCTATCTATATATATATATATATATATATAGATATATATATATATATATATACATATATATATATTATATATATATATATATATACATATATATATATTTATATATATATTATATATATATATATATATATATGTATATATATATATATATATATTGAGAGAGAGAGAGAGAGAGAGGAGAGAGAGAGAGAGATCATATACCTATATCTACAGTATAAATGGATGGATCAACTTTACAAATTTACATATTCATTTTTCAAAAGTGAGAAAAACACATTTCACATCGAAAATTCATTAATAATAAAACGTTAGTGGGTTAGAGCAATTACAGTATATGTTGTTCACTATATTGTTATTTAATTGTGCATTAGATTATGTTTTTTTAACATAGTAGACCATGCAATAGCGTAATCTAATATCTATAGTACTGGTTCTGAATTCCATACCATATCGGAACTGTGCAATTATCTATCTGTGTGCAAATGTACGAAATGGCAGAGATGTTAAATTGTATTTACTAAGAAAACATGCAATTTAGGAATGCTGGAAAACTTAATATGCAAAACTCAAGTTAATATAAATAAACTACTGCCTAATAAACAAAAATTATTAATTCACTAATTAGAAATTGGAAAGTCGTATTAAAAAGATAGAGTTGTGTTTCATTCAAAGATTCTGTACCCAAAAATGGAGAGAGAGAGAGAGAGAGAGAGAGAGAGAGAGAGAGATAAACTTTGATATCAATAATCAATGAGCTTATTAATGAAATGCTTTTGCAAAAAGAACAAACAAATTAAAAACAGAAGCAGAACAAGGAACAGCCATTTTTCATCGGAAATGCGATATTGGTACCGAAGACAACCGTAAGGATTTTACCAAATAATCCATATCTACAGACGTACCCTATTTATGTATACATATACAAGTATGTAACACACATATACTGTATATACATACATACATATATATATACTGTATATATATACATATATACATATATACACACACATATATATATATATATATATATATGTTTGTATCTATATAAAAAGTTGATTTGAGTTCGTACTTTCGTCTTACTGAAATCGTTGGACTTGAAAATACAAAAGTATTAACTTCACCCAAGTTTTTTTTTTTACTTTCCCTTTCGTCGTCGCTTGGTATAGAATATATATATATATATATATATGTGTGTGTGTGTGTATGTATATATACATACATATATATATATATATATATGTGTGTATGTATATATACATAAATATATATATTAATAAATATATATATATATATATATTATATATGTATATGTATTTATACATACATATATATATATATATATATATACACATATATTGTATGTATGTATATATACATACACACAAGCAAGCTCATAAGTGTTTGAATTTCTTATTACTTGAAAGATTTTTTTTTTTATGAAATGTACATTTAATACATGTCAACTGATGAGTCAGCATTGCCCCACCAATACAAAACACTAGCAACATCTTCACAAGGGCACTGCCATCTATCTTCATTCGTGGAATCTCCCCTTCTGTGACCATCACATCAATCGTGATTCTCTCCTTGAAATACACAGACTCAAAACTCCTTGGTCTCTTCTACTTTACAATGATTAATAACTATATAATAGCGGATAAAATCGAGGAATCAGAGTGATTACTTTCAATATTGAAATCATCTACAATTATAAATATTTAAACAATGGCAACAAAATATGTCTTTCTTATTACAGGATATTCAACGGGGAGGTTAACTAAACGAAATTTCACACGGCTACGTGGATTTTTTTAATAACACAAAAATTAAGTGACATAATAGTACTTGAACCTAATTTGAAAATGTTAAAAAAAATCTGCTTCCACGAAAGGGAAACATTTTCAAGCTAGATAAATTTATAACAGTATATATATATGTATATATATATATATATATATATATATAATATATGATATAATATAATATAATACTGTATATGTGTGTCACAGTTTACCGGAGAATGCAGATGAGCTTACGTAAAGGAGCATGAAGTACCAATAGTATCGAAGTTTTACTAAAAAGAGAATTAATCAACTATTTATAATTTAAAGGATAAATATGCTGACATATTCCCTAAAAAACCAAGGTGATCAAAAATCTTTTCCATAAGTATATTTCACTAACGTTTACGCTTGATCCTTTTGTTTACTTTTCTCTGCAACAAATGTAGGAGTGGCTATTGGGTTACCTTTTTTACGGAGCCAATCCTTTTCAGAAGAAAGGGCTTAATGTATATTTCTAAACAAATTTCCACGAGTCTAAATCTATACTTCTTTACTCCAGGAACTCACCCACATGCTCAAAAACACAATACAGTGTTTAGTGACTTAGTCAGTCAATTTTAGGGTGGACAACCGTACAGAAATGTCAGACGTTATTTAAACTACTTGCTTTGTTGGTTTAATTAAATCAAATTAGCTTTATGCCAGCAAGGATATTACCAAAAGCCAACCCGAGAGAGTGAGGAAAAGTCAAAAGAAATAACGTCAGTTGTAGACCACTAGAATTGATTATACCAAATAAGACGCTGTTTTTATACAAAGGAATACCAGCAATCACTAGGGACATAACCTGTTATATATATATATATATATATATATATATATATATATATATATATATATATATATATATAAATGTGTACACACACATATATATACATATTCATAATATATATAAATATATATATACCCACACACACACACACATATATATATATATAATATATATATATATATATATATATGAGTGTGTGTGCAGAAGTGTTTAATCAAATTAATATATAGCTGATGATGACTTTGATGATGAAACTAATTGCAATAGCAAAGAAAACTTCAATAACCATCATCATTAAAACTACCCAGCAACAGCATGAAGAAAAGTAATTCATACTTTATGATATAAAACGATGGACTTAATTACCACAATAGATAGCATAATGATAATGGCAATCATAATGTACATAATAAAAATTATCTATCGTGATACTACTAATTACGTCTTGACAGTAATTATCATCAATGCAGAGCCATTAAAGAAACGTAGTTGTGGTGTATAAGGGATGGAAATTAACACGGTTTATACGAATCATATTAGTGGTTAATATTCCCATGAACATTGAAAAATAAGTATCTAAAATTAGTTTATATATATATATATATATATATATATATGGGTTTATAGAGATTGCAAACGAAGAAGGGGAAAGTAAAGACGATGGATTGACGAGCTAAGGAAATTTGCGGGTACAAACTGCCATAGAAAGACCATAAACAGACGCGAGTTATCGGCTGAGTATATAATATATATATATATATATATGTGTGTATATATATACATATATAATTATATTTATACATATATATATACATATATATATATACATATATGCATTATATAT
Organism: Palaemon carinicauda; assembly: GCF_036898095.1. Lineage (NCBI taxonomy): Eukaryota > Metazoa > Arthropoda > Malacostraca > Decapoda > Palaemonidae > Palaemon > Palaemon carinicauda. The sequence goes on from NC_090764.1 coordinate 38,207,535, forward strand.
ATATATATATATATACATACATATATATATATATATATATATAGAGAGAGAGAGAGAGAGAGAGAGAGAGAGAGAGATTATATACAAATAGATAAAACTGAACAGGTGCCGTGCTTAATACGCGTGCAAACACACTTCAAAACAGCAGACATGGTGCTCCCGTGCTACTTGTCTCTTACCCGGCTGACTGCCCGCAAACTGGTTATAGTCTACCACATATTAGGCTCCAATTTCAGAGAGAGAGAGAGAGAGAGAGAGAGAGAGAGAGTGTGTGTGTGTACTTCTTCAACATTAAGGATAAGCCTCAAGGTATAGCTACCACAATTATAATAAGTAATCATATCGCCGACCAATGGTGGTTTTGTAATTTTCAGACGAAAGAAAACGTAGTCGAGTGAGGAATTGTAGTATTTGTACAAACGGATAAATCTTCTTCCATTGTATAAAAGGAGATTAAATAAATCATGTGTCAATTTGCATTAGGTAGTAGGTTTGCCAGGGCACCAGCCAACCGTTGAGATACTATCGCTAGTTATTGAATCCTTTGACCGGCCAGACAATACTACTGTACATTGGATCCCTCAATCTGGTTACGGCTCATTTTTCGATTTACACATTCACCAAATAGTCTGGCCTATTCTTTTCACATTCTCCTCTGTCCTCATAGACCTGACAACAATGAGATTACCAAACAATTCTCCTTTCCTTATGGGGTTAACTTCTCCAATTTAATTGTTCAGTGGTTACTTACCTTTGGGTAAGGATAGAAAACTCTTTAGGTATGGCAAGCAGCTCTTCTAGGTGAAGGCCACTCCAATATCAAATCATTGTTCAGTCCTGGGTAGTGTCGTAGCCTCTGTACCATGGTCTCCCACTGTCTTGGGTTAGAGTTCTCTTGCATGAGGGTCCACTCAGGCGCACTATTCTATCTTATCTCTCTTTCTCTTGTTTTTTATGAAGCGTTTATAGTTTATATATAATAGATTAATACAATGTTGTTAATGATCTTAAAATATTTTATTTTGATTGTCATTACTTCTCTTGTGGTTTATTTATTTCCTTGTTTCTTTTCCTCACTGGGATGTTTTTCCCTGTTAGAGCCCTTTGGGCCTTTAGCATCATGCTTTACCAAAAGATTGTAGCTTAGCTAGTAATAATAATAATAATAATAATAATAATAATAATAAAATTCCTCACTCGACCACGTTTTCTTTCGTTTCTAAGTAATCATACTATTCTGCTGAAAACAAGGATCAGATAGACCAAAACCAACCACTTAATATCAACTTACTTCCGAGTTATGGAGTCCAGGTTAGTGATAAGACGAATGAAGAATCTCTATTCTTACCTGGAAAAAAGAGAAAATAACATTAGAAATGCAGGATTACATGTAAATCTTACAGTACGGCTATGTGCCGCTCGGTGTATTTATATCTACATGAACGATGACATGTGCCTCTAGGCTCGCAAGTATGTATTAATAGAATGTTGTACAGTACATGATATAAAACTTACTGTGGTGTCCTAATATAAAGCAAAATTGACACTCTATATATATATATATATATATATATACAGAGAGAGAGAGAGAGAGAGAGAGAGAGAGAGAGACGGTTTATATGTCTCAGACGAGAATAGTTTTTTGACATAATTTTCCTTTTTTGAAAGAAATAAGAAAATGTGAAGTTCCATATCTATTAAGAAAACAAGGATGATAATATTACGAAAAAGAACTATGCTTCTAAAAGGAAAATAAGTTTATAACAACCAAGTCAACCCTGTATCATAGAAATTAATTTAACCTTGACTAGAGTGCCTCGAAGTTTGAGCATTCTCTCTCTCTCTCTCTCTCTCTCTCTCTCTCTCTCTCACTAATCAACTCAATCAAGAGAACATGGGGGTTATAAAAGTTGACCTGTAAGCCTAGGCCTAAGAGAACGTTACACTAATAATGCACAAATTTGCTTGTATTCACAAAACTGTGTAGTTACAGTCAACTGGACTTTTATTAGAATCTAGAAACGTAAAAAAGGTTGAAAAATACCTTGTGCATGAAATTATTTTAAGCATAGGCTTATAAAGGCAATTGTTATTCTGTGACTTTAATCTATTGGATGACTGAGTGACTTGCAGTACATTTAGTCTTTATTACATATTATATATATATATATATATATATATATATATATATATATACACACACATATATATATATATATATATATATATATATATATGCATGTATAATATATATATATATATATATATATATACATACATATATATATTTACACACACATAATTAAAACTAGTGTTTGACAAACACCTACAGTACTCCCAATAAAAAATTCTGCAACTATATTCCAAGAACAAAAATTCTATATAAAAAAAAAGTCACTGGCCCATTCTGAAACAAAATATCAGTTAGTGTTTCGCGTTAGGAGTCTATCTTATTTAAACGTAGGCCTATGTAACGTCAAATATGTCAACGACGGCATCAAGTTGGATGCAGGCAGATATGATTAGCAGTCCCCTCAGTGTTCCTCCTTTATTCTCTTACCCCGCTTCCACGCCTACTCTATGTGGAGGGACTGTAGGCCTATGGAGAGAGAGAGAGAGAGAGAGAGAGAGAGAGAGAGAGAGGAGAGGGGAGAGAGCATTAAATGTGTAACGTTTTATTTCTCTAAGAAAATTAGGCAAGTTAAACTTCACAGAATTTAGAGCACAAGAGAATGTGAATGAGAGAGAGAGAGAAAGAGAAGCCATTAAATATTTAACGTATTATTTCTCAACGAAAACAGTGCAAGTTAAACTACATAGATTATTGAACACAAGCGAGTGTTAATGAGAGAGAGAGAGAGAGAGAGAGAGAGAGAGAGAGAGAGAGAGAGAGAGAGAGAGAGAGAAGCCATTAAATATTTAACGTATTATTTCTCAACGAAAACTGTGCAAGTTAAACTTCATAGATTATTGAACACAAGCGAGTGTTAATGTGTGTGTGAGAGAGAGAGAGAGAGAGAGAGAGAGAGAGAGTCTTATTTTTTGTTTGGGTTCCCCCAGGTCCCTCAGTGTGAGGCACCTCGTATATCCACCAGAGAGAGAGAGAGAGAGAGAGAGAGAGCGCATTAAATATTTACTGTTTTATTTCTCCACGAAAATTGTGCAAGTTAAACTTCATGGATTATTGAACACAAGCGAGTGTTAATGTATGAGAGAGAGAGAGAGAGAGAGAGAGAGAGAGAGAGAGAGCGCAAAATTACTCGGAAGTCAACCCTACCAGACAGACATTCCCCCACATTATCATCACTGGCATATCTTAATATTTTCTTCTAGCCAGACGCTTGGGGGAAATATCGCCCCGTACCCCCCCCCCCCCCCCCCCCGCCATCAATCCTTTGGCCCCTAAGAGAGAATAACAAGTGAATAATTTAATATCTTATTCCGCATATTAACATACACTTTTAGTACTTGTGACTTTTTTGAACTTTGATATGCAGGTGTTAAAATATTCATTATTAACAATAGCATTGATAATAAAAAAATGTACTACATCTCTCTTCAATTGGCTCCTATTTTTTTTTTTCAAATAGGGTGTTCATTCTATTATATATATATATATATATATATATATATATATATATATATATATATATATAGATCCAACACTTCCCATCCCCTCACCCTTTCCTAATTACATCATCATCATCATCATCATCCTCACCTCCTCCTACGCCTATTGACGCAAAGGGCCTCGGTAAGATTTCGCACGTCGTCTCTATCTTTAGCTTTTAAATGAATACTTCTCTATTCAGCATCTCCTACTTCACGCTTCATAGTCCTCAGCCATGTAGGCCTGGGTCTTCCAACTCTTCCTAACTACAAATTAGTTTTGGCAACTTGTGGAAAACTGTGATTTCCCAGTAGACTTCTCGGGGTAACACCTCTCACCAGGGTATGACTACTCCATTTCACCCCTGCATGAGGAATGGGGAGAATCAGAGTACTGATACGCTTGGCAATGCCACTGAACGTGACATGAAAGAAATATATTTTATATATCTGTATATATAGAGTCTATACTGTATATACAGATATATAATATATATAAATATATATAATATATATAAATAGATATATAATACATATACATATATACACATACATATCTGTCCATATTGTAGACAGATATGTGTGTATTATTATGCATACAAATCGTCTAGAGACACCCATCTGTCGGTTCAGTGATTTGTGAGCTAGACCCCTATCCTCTATCTGTCTCCCCTCAAAAAATGGCTAAGGGATAGAAAGGGAAAACCCGGATGAAACTAACCGGAGGAGGAGGAGGAGGAGGAGGAGGAGGAGGAGGAGGAGGAGGAGGAGGAGGAGGAGGAGAAACTGTAAGAAAGATAAGGAGGAAAGCATGAGCCTCAGGAGAAAAAGTGAGGCCTTTCCATTATTCCTCTCTCTCTCTCTCTCTCTCTCTCTCTCTCTCTCTCTCTCAAGCAAGGCTGATGGAAATAAAAGAGCTTCTCTAGGCTCATTCAAAATATCTTGAAATTGTCGTAAAATAATTGGCAAAAGAGAAATTTTAATCGCCATTTCTTCTGTCAATAAAAAATATTGATATTCGTATGACCTCTTGAATATTCTTGCATTTATTCTTCCTAATCGGATAGTTGAATCTTTCAGCAAATATTTTTATGTTGAATAGGCTGACATAAGTCTTTTTATGGTTTATATATGAAATATCTGTTTTTATGTTATTGTTTTTAAAGTAATTTTTCCTAATTGTTCCTCACTTCTCATATTGTTTATCAATTTCCCTATTTCCTTTAATCACAGAGTTATTTTTCTTCGTTGGAACCCTTGGGCTTATAGCATTTTGCTTTTCCAATTAGGGTTCTAGCTTAGCTAATAATAACAAAATATTAATAATAATAATAATAATAATAATAATAATAATAATAATAATAATAATACAATTGTTGTGAAAACAACTGTCTGATAATATTCCACTTTTAGTAGCCGATATCGGTAGTCAAGTGTACTTATGCTCTAATTAAAATCAACCTCATAATTACTAACATGTGGATAATTCCCACGGTGTGTTTTGCACTTATTATAATTCAGAACTGCCAGAGATTAACTTTATTGAAACATTAACATTTCATTTCGAAATAAGAAAATAATTTAGTTCTTCAGCATTAAGAAACGATGCACCTTTAAAACGAAACAATCAAAGGGTTTCTTTAATAAAAAATAAAAAATGATAATGATATTAAAGAGAGAAATAAAAACACAGTGATGTTATGATTAAAAATGCCATGATATTGTTCAACTAAAATAATTTTTGGAACTATTGTAGTTGGTTACGACTTCCCGAGCGTAAAACTTCAAGTCATGACCGAAAAAATCACATTTTAAAATGGAAGGAAACATAAGAACACTACCTAACCTAACCTAGAAGTCATAACCTTATCTACTTACCCTCATGGGGAGCTACAACACGCCTGCGAACCCCCTTTAGTTCACCATATCCTTAACTTACCCTACAACTAAGTCTCAACACTGTTCGCTTCCAACCAGCTTCACTCCTTGGCAAGGTAATAAATCATATTTTCTAAATCACAAACATAGCTTCATAATATCGTTTTTAAGAAAACATTTTCCCCATAAAGAAAATCGATTTGACAAGTAACAAGAAAGTCTAAGCCTGTCCCAACCAATTACAATTATCCCTCATACTTTTTAACAAATATCAAGCCAAAGAAAAAGGAGTTTTTAAATGAAAAAAATATCGTTACTTTGATAAATATGTGAATTACTCTCTCAAAGAAAATGTAGAAACTCTATCATAAGAGGATATCATATTATTCATATTGTCATTTTCTCTGTTTGATAGAAATAGTTATTTCAGTGATAACAGAAAATGACGTTGAACGTTTACTGCAAAGTGCCAACCAAGGAGGTTCCGGGAGCTAAGAGGTCACCCCCTGTAATGTTCAGGTATCAAAGATAATATTCTGTATCTTGCTCTTGATCTTAACAGCTTTATATCAAAGGCGAAGACAACAAGGTATTTAAAAATGGATATACATAGAGTATAACTATCATTGACCTTAATATCGTAACCATTTATTATTCCTGAAATTTTACTAATTTAAAGTAATGTTCTCTGACCTCCACAAAATTTTACCTAATGCTAAGTTCATTGTGTTTACACTATAGTCATTTTTTTAGCGAGGCAGATTTGCACCGACTCGCATCGGTACCCTTTTAGCTCGGAAATGTTTCCTGCTCGCTGATTGGTTGGACAAGATAATTCTAACCAATCAGCAATCAGGAAACTTTTCCGAGCTAAAAGGGCACCGCTGCGAGTCAGTGCAAATGCGCCTCATTGAAAGAAATTGACTATAGTATTCTAAGTAATCCTATTCTCTGATTCTAAGAAGCTATAAGTTCATGGAAGATATTCATGGTTTATGATCCATTTTTAAGCAAACCCACTCCCTGGAAAGTTTTGCTTTTGAAGTAAGCTACAGTTGGATGTATGAGACCTTAGTACACCTTGCTCCAAAGAACTGCCCCCTGTCACACCCTTACTTCGCGACAAGTAACCAAAAAGATAGTGAAAGGAGACATGGCAGATATGGTGGGTTGGTCTAGTTACAGAAACTCGCCACGCAGTAAGGGTGTGGCTGGGTGCACATCCTCAGAGCAAGATGTACCAGGAATTCCTGCGTCCAACTGTACCTAGGTTGTACAACAAGCGCTAGTAGGAAGGTCGATTTACTAAAGAATATGTTAATTTCGAGAAAAAGAGTGAGAAATTCCTTAATGATAATTGAAATTTAAAATATTTAAAATGTAGTATTTTTATTTATTGCATTATTTGCTAGTCTTGTTTTATTATGTTATGTAAATATTTATCTAAGTGACTAATGTTAGTATAAGCAAATGATGAATTATAAAACACATCGGGAAAACCAATATCAACATCAATATCAATATATATATATATATATATATATATATATATATACTATATATATATATATATATATGATGAATATGTATTTGTAAAAATGAACTTGTAAACTATATTTTTTTTTTTTTAAAAGTGAAAAAAAAAATTCTGAGTCATAACCTATTATGCTGAACATCAAGGTGCTACTCTCTCTGACTGCAGAGGCTTTTAATTACACCTTATAAAGCTACTGCATCGCCTATGGCGACCGACAAAATCCATTACTTAACTTCCAAGGCTTTGTTCAATATAGCCTTTTTCATTGATCTGTAACAATAGAATATAACCTTTGACCTTCAAATGTAAACACCTGGCCACCAACATCCAAAAGCAGGACTTTAACATGTTCCTAAGGACAGGCTTTTATTTTTGATCTTGGCATTCAGATACGTGATCTTTAAAAGCAGGAAATACATTCTGACCTTAAAATCCTTTTGTTTTTATTCGACTTTTGGTCTTGCAAAGTAAATTTTGATCTTTGAACTTTTAATGTTTTCACCCGTGACCTAAAAATAGGAAAATATATTTCGTTTGTCAAATCAAACGTGGAGGTATCACCTTCACATTTATAATGTTGAAATATGGAATTTGGTTTACAAAAAGAGAAATTCAACCTTCGAATTTACCTTATTTACAATACAAGGATATTAACAAATCATACAAGTATAACCTTTCAGACGCAGGCTGCTATATCATATAAAGTAAAATATAAAATATAAAAAAGCAGTCAAAATATATGTTACATATATAGAGCATCATAAGCAAAAGATGACCTAAGATACACCAAATATGCTATGGAAAGACATCACAACCACAGGGACAAGAAATAACAGAATAAGAACTTCTAAACGACTGACGGGAAAATATACCAACACACAAGCACAGAATAAACACAAAATGACTGCGTAGAGGATATACTAAACAGAACGATTTCAAAGAGCAGAGGATAAGAAAGGAAAAACCATACAAAAGAAAAGCAAATTGGGGACAGAAGTTTCCTTGATGTTCGAAGTTAAAAAGAAACGATCAAAGCCAATCCGATGCTGATAACTTTGCGACAGAGAGAGAGAGAGAGAGAGAGAGAGAGAGAGAGAGAGAGAGAGAGAGAGAGAGAGAGAGAGAGAGAGATCTGGAACTCCATCCAATATTTACACTGGGATACTGCAACTATCAGAAGGGTTGGGGCTCCTGTCAGGTTTGGAAATCTATTTGTCAGGTCAGCATTCACACGACAGGTGAGTGAGTGCGTGTTTTGGAAAAATATATATAAAAAAAACATGTACTTATACGTATGTGTACATAAATAAGCGTTATGTATGAGTTTCTCTATGTAAGAATTAACTTTAAAAGTATCTATTGCAAGGAACACTGTAGACAGCATGAAAAGATTTCTATTCTTCCTTCGTCTCCAACAGCATTTTTTCTGGTTTTTACTTTTATCAAAATTTATTTGGGACCAAATCCATCGGCCGAAACCTACTTGTGTATATATGAGTCAGTGGTTTCAAATTATCTCTCTCTCTCTCTCTCTCTCTCTCTCTCTCTCTCTCTCTCTCTCTCTCTCTCTCTCTCTCTCTCTCTCTCTCTCTCTATCTATCTTAGTTAACTTTTTCCCTCAATTGCTTAGCTTTGATTGTTTGGCACCATTAAGTTTCATTTGGAGAGAGAGAGAGAGAGAGAGAGAGAGAGAGAGAGAGAGAGAGAGAGAGAGAGAGAGAGACTCTTTCTTTTACCAGAGTTAAGTCAACACTCAAACAACCAACCACAGTGTACCAACAGAACACATCTTTACTCCATTTTTGTATTCTCCCAAAATATAATTCTCTCTTTCTCACCAAGTAGACACAGCAACTTTTCACCAGCGCCACCTTCTTGCATTAGTAACAACTACTGATCATTAGCGAAATTACTTTTTCTCATCGTCTAATTACTCTCTCTCCGCTCTTTGCAATTTCATTACTATCCCTTTCTCGCTTGAATAACCTGAAATCTGATTATAACTCTTTTCCTTTTACTAATTTATGCTCTCTCGTTTTCTTCTTCTTCTTCCTCTTCCTCTTCCTCTCCTTCTTCTGTCTCCCTTATTATATGCTTCATTCTCTTAAGCCTCTCCTTTGACCTTTCCTCCTTGGATCCTTCGCCTTTCATCTCGTCACCCATTCAAACACTCCTTCTATTTCATTTTTTTTTCCCCAGTGAATTTTATTTTCATTCCGTCGTGTTTCTTTTTTTTACTATAACCTCGCTTCGTCAGTCAAAAACTAGGGATGGCAAAAGGGGGGAAGGAGGGAAAGACCCTGATTGGTAGGAGAGGGTTAGGAGGAATAGGATAGAGGGGGAGCAACCTTGGAGGTTTTTTTCCCGTCCCTAGAAAACTCTCCCTTTAATTGAATTTCCATTTCAACTTTCAGGAAAACTAAATTGGAACGTCTCAAAGCAAAATGCGATGCATTTGTTCAAGTTACAATAAAAAAAAAAAAAAGGACAATAAAAATACTTCATCTTAATTAACACAACTGAAACTGAAAGAATAAGATGGAAGAAAATACATTCGTCTCATTAAAAGATTCTATAATCTCTGCATTTTCCTCTGTGTGTGTGTGTTTGTATGTGTGTATCCGCCACCAATGGTAATTTCCGCCCTCTCCCAAGAGACTTGGAGGTCCCCTGTCTCATTAAAGGTCTCTCCCATTATACCTCAATCATTACATTACTGAGGGAAATCATATTAAACCTATCTTAATTTGAAGGTACTAGAGTGCAATTATAGCAGATAATATAATGAATAGCTGTTCAAATAACAACTAACTTGACTTTTATACAGAAATTATGAATGAACAGCTTGTTAATCTTTAGGAACACAATGTTAATGCAAACACACACACACACACACACACACACAATATATATATATATATATATATATATATATATATATATATATACATATATATATACACAGTATATGTATATATATATATATATACTGTATATATATATATATATATATACATACATATATATATATATATATATATATATATATATATATATATATATATATACACAAGAACAAATGTAGCCATGTCTAGTGCACTGCAGGACAAAGCCCTCAGACATGTCCATGTTTGAGGTTTGCACATTTCATCACAACGCTGGCCACTGTGGATAGGTGATGGTGGGAGACTTTAGTCTGATCGCTCACAGCAAACAAAAGTAGTATGGGTAGCCCTGGCTAGTACAACTTTGCTGATCGTGGCGATACACAAACCCTTTCACCAATACATAAAAAAGAAAAAAAAAAACTCTTCTAAACCAGAATTTCAGCTTTTATCTATTAAATCAAGGATAGTCTTAATCTAGATAACTTTCAAAATGCTAAGTAATTCAAAAACATACAGAACACTTCAGGGCATCGATCTCCCGCTGCCCTAGACACATTGTTACTTTCTTCTTTGCACGCAGTCTCTTTCTTTTATTTATAAGGACCCTTTCCTTCCAACACCTCTCATACCCCATCAGTCAATCTTCACTCCTATCCTCTATGTTCTTTTCGCCAAACACTTCCGAATGATACATCATTTTCATTCATTCACTCCAACATGTCGAATTACTCAAAACTATCTACGCCCATTTCCACTTACATCACTTTTTTATTACAGCTACACTGTTAAAAAAAAGCGTAATTTTAATAGGAAATTCTCCGTAGATATAGTTCTCAGCCGTATTTCAGTAAAATACAGCCGACCTTAATTTTACCTTACTTTGTTCTTATATTTTACGGGTTGGCGACCGTTATATCACTCTTTGTTTTTACGTCAATATATCCGTTTTTGAAATGGTAAAAATCCTGGAATAAATGTTGCCAGGCATTTACCGTTTTATAATGGAAATTTTTAACGGTGTATAGTTTTCTCACTTTTTTCTTGCATTCTAAATCTATATACATTCAGTAAAGTTATTTATCTTATTTGTTTTCTATTAGTTTTCTTTTACTGTGTTTAAAACTTTATTTCCATATGGTTAGAACTTCCAGGAGTTCTGGGATACATTCCAATAATTGCTTCCATATGCACTCTACCTTAACATATCCTTAGCAGAGATTCTGCCATTTACCTAAATCTTAATTACTTTGTCATTCATCTCTTCACTCAACCATACTATCATCTATTACACTTAATCCGCATTGCCTTTATAAACCAACTACTTACATCCAACTTTCCATTTATCTTAAGATCCTATTTCCTAAAATTGACTCTCAATCTTATTCTATAATCATTTTCACCAGACTTTGTAGCCTCTTGTCACTATCACCAGTTAACAAGTGATTATCTCAAAATGTTAGCAATTAAAATTTATTTATGGGGGTTTAATACCAATAAATATCATTCAAAATCTTACCTTACCTATCTCAGATATGTTAAGTCATATACATCATCACAACAAATCTACAGCATGATATTTTCCTTTTAAGATTCACCTTCCTAAGAATAGAGAGATGCCTTTTCTGAGGATTCTTCCATTATCCTATCCACTTTCCTTTTATAATACCTAACATTCACTTCTTTCACCTATTCCTTTGGTGTTTTTCCTATTCACATCACACTTTAAAAACAATAGTTAACCAATCTATAACATCACCAGAAACCTCCATTGCAATCCTATACCCACTTCTATAGATTTTCAATTCTTCAAATTTCTAATTACCTCGAAACCTCAAAATTCACATACATAATTGCTTTCCTATTTACAATATATTCTTCCACTACATCATTCTGTCCTGCTTCTTTTCTTTCTTCTACAGTTAATAACTTTTAATAAAATATTTACTCTATTTGCATATTCTATTCGGAGATCCAAATAACCATCAAAATTTTCTTAATTTCTTTCCCTTCCTATACTAAAAATTCTAAAGTACACACACACACACACACACACACACATACACACATATATATATATACATATATATATATATATATATATATATATATATATATATATATATATATATATGACAATTTCTAGGTAAATTGTATTTTTCCTAACATACCCCGTCCCAAATAGTGTGTGTGTGTGTGTGTGTGTGTGTGTGTGTGTGAAAACGTAAATTTATGAACACTAAATAAGGGCTATGTACTCTTTCATAAAGGCCTCTGTCCAATGTTACAAAGACTTTGAGGATAAAATAAAAATCACTGTTTATTATAACCCGAAAGACCTTAAAAAAGAGAACAAAGGAGGTTCACCTGTCAATCCTTTTTTTCAACCTGAAATCAAAGGTCTCTCTCTCTCTCTCTCTCTCTCTCTCTCTCTCTCTCTCTCTCTCTCTCTCTCTCTCTCGGCGTCTAATACGTAACCTCTCTATGCTTGAATGTTTACTACCATGTATGATATTCCTTTACTTAGAAGAAAAAGTCTATTTCTCACAATAGAATATCTCCCCTTAAGGATTTAAAGGTCGTTAGTGAATGGCAGAGGCAAGAGACAGTGACAATGCTAGCTAGCAGGACAATGCCCTAGAAACTAACCACATATATATGATCAGCGCCCAAACCCCCTCTACACCAAATCTAGGACAAGGGAGGCTAGGCAATGGCTGCTGATGGCTCAGCAGATAGACCTTGAGATCCGCAAAAATCCAAAACCTTGATCCTTGCTTCACAAGGATGGCGTGGTTGCAGACACTACAAGAAACTGTCGAGCTTGAGCGGGACTCAAACCTTAATCACGTGATCGCCAGGCAGGGAAATTTCCAAACGGCCCATAACACCCATCAAGGAACCATATTTACAGTTGTTATTATTTCATAGCTTTTGTATTTCTGATTTTCCTTTCGCAATTAAGCCCTCATTTCTTCCACTCTCCTCTGTTCCTATCCATCAGAAAAACGTCGATAATGACTTATAGTGTCTTGTCAAAGCTACCATCAAAGCTAGCATCGTGAGTCATGAGTGACTCAGCGCACACAGACGCACAAACTGGGGCCTCAGCTCAGCCTGGTACCAGAAAAACACGACACTTCATTTATACATGTTCACATCCTAGCACGAAGAGCTGCTGAAAAACACATTGCAGACCTTCCCTGCACATTGGCACATTCGTTTTCTCCCGATGAGTTCAAAGACGGGCATAACATACACATCCATTTTGTTCCCACCTTTTCCTTTCCCCAGCTCAGAACCACACCCTGACCCCCCCCCCCTCCCCCTTCAACTTAAACGAAGCTCGTTTGTTCCTCTTTCTTATGTTTCAGGACCATAAAGCCTGTGTTCTATATTTCCATTTCATCTGAAATAATCTATATATGTATTTACAGTTAAGGTTTTCATATCCTTTCAATACTGTTTGTTCAGCTACCTATCAATACTTATGATCCTGCTTCCTCTTACTAAACCAATCTAAATTATCCACATCCCCTACACTTTTATCTATATCTACTGGTGTTTTTATCCTGTGTGTCATCATTGTCTCTATCCTCCACCTCCCCTCTATTCCCTATCCAACGCCTCTTCCTCCTCCTATCCTCTATTTTCAACCGTCTTAAACATCTTATCCACATCTCCTACACTTTAATCTACACTCTACAGTATCTATGTCTTCTAGTGTTTTTATCCTGTGTCATCGTCATCTCTATCCTCCACCTCCCCTCTATTCCCTATCCAACGCCTCTTCCACCTCCTATCTTCTATTTTCAACCATCTTCAACTTCTCATCCACATCTACACCCTTATCTACAGTATCTATGTCTCCTGGTGTTTTTATCCTCTGTGTCATCGCTGTCTCTATCCTCCACCTCCACCTTCTATTCCCTAACCAACGCCTCTTCCTCCTCCTATCCTCTATTTTCAACCGTCTTCAACTTCTCAGGCTTCGTCTACTCCCTCCCCCCTTCCAACCAATTGAGAGTCCAGCTACTTGCCCCCCCACCCCCCCTCCCCCTCGCTGGCCCTCCTTCCTCGGCCATAGAAATGTTTACATTTTCCGATCTTTTGCATCTGAAAGGAAGGAACGTCTCGATCGAGGTGGCAAATATTTGGCTTCGAGAAGATAGATTTGTTGAATGTGTTGATAAACTTCTTTTCTTTCCTCTTTTTTTGCTTCTTCTTGGGAGCCATAAAAAGTGGGCATGACATGAATGGAATATATTATAAATAAAACTTCAACTACTACTAATACTAATACTACTATTGCTACTCCTACTACTACTGCTACAACTACTACTAATAATAACAATAATCTCCCCTATATAATAAAGAACGAGTAGCTGGTTACACACACATTATATATATATATATATATATATATATATATATATATATATATATATATATATATTATATATATAGATATATATATATATTTATACACATATACATATATATAATCTATATATATATATATATAATATATATATATATATATATATATATATATATATTATATATAGATATATATATATATTTATACACATATATACATGTACTTATATATACATATATACATATATATAATCTATATATATATATATATATAATATATATATATATATATATATACACACAGTATATATATATATATATATATATATATATATATATATATCAGCGTTTGTCTATATTTAATTTTTCTCAAATGTGGTTTAGGATTCGATAGGCAATCTAAAAATTATTTCTTATCATAATTTCATGTCTAAAGTAACCAATTTAGCACTTTATGCTCTTGTATTCTGTAGCAGTAAAATAACATGCAACTTTACAAAATCAAACTGCTAAAACGATCCATGGCATTTATTTATATTACAAAACAAACCACATTCACAAATAAAGAGCAGCGATGTTGAGTAAACATCTACATTTACAAGTATGGATGTACATTTATTCATAAAATTTGATTATTTTTCCAAATGTCAGCTTTGATTTTATAATGCGGTTCATGTTTGCATACCTCTCATTAATGATGGTTCAACAGTATTACTAGATCAAGGGACTTTACTTAAAAAAAACATTTAATCAGACTATTCAAATAAAACAAAACATATTACATAAAAGATTTTAATATTTAATAGGAAAATCTATCATATATTTTAAGTAGTGCTATAGCCTCTGTACCCTGGTCTTCCACTGTCTTGGGTTAGAATTCTCTGGCTTGAGGGTACACTCGGGCACAGTATTCTGTCTTATTTCTCTCCCTCTTGTTTCGTTAAAGGTTTTATAGTTTATATAAGAGATATTTATTTAGGTGTTGTTACTCTTCTTCAAATATTTTATTTTTTCTTTGTTTCCTTTCCCCACTGGGCTATTTTCCCTGTTGGAGCCCCTGGGGCTTATAGTATCCTGCTTTTCCACCTAGGATTGTAGCTTCGCAAGTAATGATAATAATAATAATAATAATAATAATAATAATAATAATAATAATAATAATAATAATAATAATAATAATAATAATAATAATAAAAGGCAAATGTAATATACCGTTCACATAAAAACTAAGTAAAATATATTTCAACAAAGTACTTTACTATTATGATTATTAATGTCGTTATTATCATCTTTTCCACAAGTAAAACTCGAAAATATATAAGAAAAGATAGACAATCCGCTTAAGAAAGAAAGAGTGGAGATAAGCATTTACATGTTTACCATTCATCTCATTTAATAAATAAAACTCGTAAGATACATAATATAAATTACGAGATGAAGTGAAAACTTTCCATTTTTATAAAACTAAGTAATATTCCAGAGAGAGAGAGAGAGAGAGAAAGAGAGAGAAAGAGAAAGAGAGAGAGAGAGAGAGAGAGAGAGAGAGAGAGAGAGAGAGAGAGAGATTTCAAATGAAAAGGTGTATGCGTGTACATAATCACTTAATGGTTTAAGAAAAAAAAAAGCAAGCAGGAGAGAAAGACGTATCCAACATAAAAAAAAAAAAAAAAAAAAAAACAACAACTGGTGACGGAACGTAAGCACCCAGTTAGTTCCGGCAGGTGAGGAAGGAAGCGTGCAGGTTACTCGTCAAGATTAGACACTGATATTTACAGGTGAAGAGAAGGGGTGTAGAGAGAGAGAGAGAGAGAGAGAGAGAGAGAGAGAGAGAGAGAGAGAGAGAGAGAGAGAGAAAGATAAATGACGGATAATGGGGATTTATTTGTCATTGTTTACACATGCATATATATATATATATATATATATATATATATATATATATACACACATATATGTGTGCATGTATGTGCGTGTGTATGTGTGTAAATACGTGTACATGTGTATGCCAAAAGCAAATATTTTAATTTTACAGCTGTTTTCGGAGATCTAAACATCCCGTGTTCCTGTCAATTTTACATATATAAACTGAGTGTATATATATATATATATATCATTAAATGTAGCAATGCTGGTTGCACCGCGTTGTGTTTAAAAGTTAGCATGGGTAAATAGATGAATCAGATTATTAAAAGGTGGTCCGTTCAAGTAGAGAAAATGGACGAAATAGTATCTCATCTCACCATTCAAGCTTAGATTTATAACATAATTATGCTACACACGTATAGGCTGGCTTGAATTCATTAATTGCATGCCAGATGACAAGGGATATTCACAGTCCCAAATTCCACAGCCACTAAATGATAAACTTAATGTATTGAACCTTTTAAAATTATTACAAGATCCATAAGGAAAAATCAGCTACCAAGTTTGGGAACTATTTGAATTCACTGACAGACGAGATAAACTTTGCAACCTTCCAGATTATAAAGTTCATTGTAATATATATATATATATATATATATATATATATATATATATATATATATATATATATATATATATATATATAATATATATATATATATATATATATAAGTATAAATATAAATATAAATATAAATATATAAATATATAAATTTCAGGGATTTTTTTATATTTCTTTCTCGAGATTTGTATTTAATTGTCCACTTTTATTATATTATAAAATTCACTTTCTGATTATAAAGTTCAGTTCAGTAAGGGAATGTTATGAATCTCTCTCTCTCTCTCTCTCTCTCTCTCTCTCTCTCTCTCTCTCTCTCTCTCTCTCTCTCTCTCTCAATATATATATATATATATATATATATATATATATATATATATATATATGTGTGTGTGTGTGTGTGTGTGTGTGTATATATTTGGTCAAATCATTTCCTTGCCTCAATGATCACTTTTTGCGATGAAAAACTCCCTTTACCCCTCGTGTGGATGTTACAGTATTTCTCAAAGTGTGTTCGAGTTGAGGAATATGATGCTCTTGCTACATCAATCAATTCTTAAAGATCTGCTATTACATACTACCGTAATTCTAAAAACCAAAAATACCCCTTGATAATGAGAAGGCTTAACTTAATCATGGCTTCCTTAAAGAGGATTTCAGTTGAAAAATTCCCTCTTTCCACAAGTCTATTCCGTTTCGAGGCTTAACAATTATTATTCTTTATAAGCCACAAGTCAAACTATAGTTTAAATGTCATTCATGAGTTGTAAAGCCGAAGACTACGTCACTGCACTGTTGCACAATATCCCCGAGAACAGACATGACGTATGATCGGCAACCAAACCCCAGTTCCAGGCAAGCTTCGACCAAGGAAGACCAGGCGTTGACTGCTAATGACTTAGAAGGTAGACCTTAGGGTTCCTCTAACAGTAACTTTTATCTCATAAGGAAATAAAAGGACAGTAAGGCTGTAAACACTAATGAAATTTATTGTATCATCAAGAACTTTGGGGCCACAGACTGCGTGTGCTACATATAAACACAATCACATACTATATATATTTACACACACACACACACACACACACACACACACATATATATATATATATATATATATATATATATATATATATATATATAATATATGTATGTATGTGTGTGCGCTCGCGTGTATATACGAGTAAATAAAACCTCTATCAACTATAAACCATTGGTGACTTTAAACTATATAAAAATGGCATAGGTTGACCAGTTACGTACGTAAGTAATGTAACCCTCATTGAATATCAATCTATATTTTCTTCTACATTTCCCCTTTGTAAAAACAACAATAAAACTAATTCAGAATGTTCATTAAATTATCTTTATATTATATTTTTTTTCCTTTTATTGATACATTAAACCTGTTAATGTTTATTGGTGATGCCTGGATAATGAACCCAGCCTTCTTACACATGAGCTATGCTCTACTGATAACAAATTCAATATTTTCCACCAAAAACCACCACTGTAAAGGAGAGCAAACTCAGCGAAATTTTCCCTCATAAAAAAAAAAAAAAAAAACCATAGTACCTCCATAATTATGGCAGGCGCTCGGTATACGCAAAGTTCATATCTAAAACCACAAAACCATCTGTGATTATGTGTATAATTACTATATGAAATATCTGATTCATTTCCATCAGTTTTTTTACTGACAAAGAGGGCACTGTACCCAAATCGAAAAACTTTAAATATTCCATCTCTCCAACATGAATTCAATAAAGAGCATGTTTTAGGCAATATATATATATATATATATATATATATATATATATATATATATATATATATATATACTGTATAAATATATATGTACTGTATATATATATATATATATATATATATATATATATATATATATATATATATATATATATATATACTGTATATATACTGTATATATATGTATATATATATATATACTGTATATATATATATATATATATATATATATATATATATATATATATATATACACACACAAACACTTGTTTTATTATTCATTCATTTCCGGTCAAGCTCAGCTTTCCCCGTCCCTTGAATAAAGGGGGAGTGAGTAGTCATACACTGGTGAGAGGAAGTGCGTTTGCGTGTGTGCATATCTAAATATATATTAGTAGTTTTTGACGGGTCGCGTACAGTAGAATGTAAAAATGATCAGTGTTGGAAATTTTTCTGATGATCATCTGCCTACTTCCTTTTGTGGCTATCAGTTGAAACGGAGACTGATTGATTGATTGATAGATTGATTATGAGTTATCTGGCCTCCTGACATATAAGGTAATTGATGCTGATATTATTTGTTATAAATAAAGACAATTAAATAAATAAATGGTAATTCAGTTTAAAACAAAATCAAAAACATCCTTATAACAGTTAAATAGCTGTCAGAAGTCCTGCTTCTTGAATAAATTTAAAAATACCACTATAGTCAATTTCTTTTATCGAGGCAGATTTGCACCGACTCGCAGCGGTGCCCTTTTAGCTCGGAAAAGTTTCCTGGTCGCTGATTGGTTGGACGAGATAATTCTAACCAATCAGCGATCAGGAAACTTTTCCGAGCTAAAAGGGCACCGCTGCGAGTCGGTGCAAATCTGCCTCGATAAAAGAAATGGACTATAGTACGGAGATTACTCCACAAAAATAAGTACAAAGAAGGTAAGAGTTTATTTGTCTGTGAATTCAAAGCCACATAGCCCAGCGTTGAAGCCTGGGAGGCCTTTCGGTCCTGTAGCGCAACAGGGAAAGATAAATCTAAAAATGGAGGTAAAGTAGAAAGCTATAAAGTGGGCGTAGCTTAGGACCCTCAAGTGATGACTAAAATTCGGAACTAAAGATAGAAAACGTTTTGTTTCAAATTAAGTTTTACAAACTTTTTAAAGATACGGTTTCCTTCACCAAGAGATAATAATAATAATAATAATAATAATAATAATAATAATAATAATAATAATAATAATTAGTATCTTCTTATTATCTCACAAACATGTGCATGTAATTCTATTTTTTTCCCCTTAATGCATGTTCCAAACAAGTTATTTGGTTTAATTCTCTTTTTAAAAATCCAACACCACTTTCCTTATCACGTATATACACACATATGTATATATATATATATATATATATATATATATATATATATATATATATATAAATAGATAGATAGATAGATAGATGGATAGATTGATATTATAGATAGATGGATAGATTGATATTATAGATAGATAGATACTGCGCAGCTCTTAACCTTATCGTGTGGTGGGAACATGATCATTATGGTTATATACGCTTATGGTTTCATTTTAATTTTACATGCAATTATGTGTCTTGCTCTATATAATAAACCCAGACTTCGCGATAAATTACTAATAGTCTATGCAGCTAATAAGGTTTCCTCTTTGCTGTACTCGTTGTCGTTTCTTTTATAAAAAAAAAAAAATTCTTATCAACCGAAAGACGATCAATAATTTACCACGATAATTATTTCTTTTAACGCAGACCTTACTGAATCAACTATAAACTTAGCAGCTATGAAAGAGAAGATTCTTGTATGGAAAATGAAATTAGGAGATATGTGAATTCGAGTCATAGTTCTTTTATTCAAAGGTTTAAAAATGGCATGTTACAGTATGTATAAGATATTCGTCCAGTCAGTTATGTGCGTTGCGATGTGTGAGATTAGCATCATTCCATCGGATCGAGTGCATGACTCTAGTATTCTGATACAGATCGTTTATTTCTATAGCATCATTTTACGAAAATAAACGTTTTCTTATTAGAGAGAGAGAGAGAGAGAGAGAGAGAGAGAGAGAGAGAGAGTCATTTTTTGCAAAAACTTTTTCGTATGTTACTTTTGCAAAAACGTTTACTTATCAGAGAAAGTAATTTTTGCAAAAACGTTTTCTGAGAGAGAAACTAATTTTCAGCAAAAAAAAAAAATAAATAAAAACTTTTCAGAAATTTTTTTTTTATGTAATAACGTTTTCTTATTAGAAACGTACTTATTTTTGTAAAAACATTTCTTATCAAAGAGAAACACAGTTATTTTTGTAAAAACGTTTTATTATAGAGAAATGCAGTTATTTTTACAAAAACGTTTCCTTATTATAGAGAAACGCAGTCATCTTTATAAAAACGTTTTTTATGACAAAAACGCAGTTATTTTTGCAAAAAAAAAAACGTTTTTATGACAGAAACGCAGTTAATTTAGTAAAAACGTCTTTTTTATTATAGAGAAAGTTAATTTTGCAAAAACTTTTTTTTTATTAGAGAAACGCAGTTAATTTTGCAAAAACGTTTTCTTATTAGAGAGAAACGTAGTAAATTTTGCAAAACCCTTTTCTTATTAGAGAGAAACGTAGTAAATTTTGCAAAAACGTTTTCTTATTAAAGAGAAACGTAGTAAATTTTGCAAAACCCTTTTCTTATTAGAGAGAAACGCAGTTAATTTTGCAAAAACGTATTCTTATTAGAGAGAAACGTAGTAAATTTTGCAAAACCCTTTTCTTATTAGAGAGAAACGCAGTTAATTTAGTAAAAACGTTTTTTTTATTATAGAGAAACAGTTAATTCTGCAAAAACGTTTTTTATTAGAGAAATGCAGTTAATTTTACAAAAACGTTTTCTTATTAGAGAAACTTAGTTAATTTTGCAAAAACCTTTTCTTATTAGAGGGAAACGCAGTTAATGTAGTAAAAACGCTTTTTTTTTATCACAGAGAAAGTTAATTCTGTACAAACGTATTTTTATTAGAGAAATGCAGTTAATTTTACAAAAACATTTTCTTATTGGAGAAAAACGTAGTTAATTTTGCAAAAACCTTTTCTTATTAGAGAGAAACACAGTTAATTTAGTAAAAAAAAAATTTTATTACAGAGAAACAGTTAATTCTGCAAAAACGTTTTTTTTATTAGAGAAATGCAGTTAATTTTACAAAAACGTTTTCTTATTAGAGAGAAACGTAGTTAAATTTGCAAAAAAAAAAAAAACATTCTTATTAGAGAAAGTTATTTTGGCAAAAATGTTTTTTTGTTACAGAGAAACATTCATCTTCATAGATAGATACCCTTGTAATCATATCACCTCTGGTAATACAAATGAATCAACAAAACAATATATCAACTTTTACTCGTTAGAAAAATCGAGAAACAGCCCCCCCCCCCCCCACACACATTTGGCAGCCACAGAGTCTAGGGAGTAGGACGTCTGTCCTAGTTTAAAGTAGCAGTCACACTACAATGCACTGAAAAAAAGATTCGTTGCTCTAGTATTCATGGCCAGTCGCCTTTGCTGGCTGGCTGTGGTCATACGAGGCAATATTCCGCCCTGGCCCTTCAAAAGTGGTTTCCATTTCCGGGTACGGGAACCAAGTCATCATCAAAACTCCTTCCGAATTGTACCAAAAGGACCTCTTCAAAGTTATGTTTCTTCCATTGACTATTCAGTTTTTATTTCTTCTTTGACATTTACGAAGGTGATATTTAAATATGGCTTTTTTTGGGGGACACTTTTGAAACTAAAACCTAAATGGAATTACATATGATAGATATGTATGTGGGTATATATATATATATATATATATATATATATATATATATATATGTATATGTATATATATATATATTCCTTTTTAAATTAAGAGAAATTGGAAGAGTACAATTGAATAGGAAAATAAATGGGTTTAGTAATTCCACATGTTGGAAATATATAAATGAGGGTATTTCAAGTGAGGAATAACAAAATCAGTGAACGAATTGCATGTTTGGAATAATATAATCAAAAAAGGGATTTAAGCTGAAAATAGGTTAAGAATATAATCTGGGAGATATTTCCAAACGTTTGAAATCAATATAACACAAAAGGCAGTCTCGCGTTGGAAATAATATAATCGACGATAGAATTTCATACTGAAAATTTTATAATAGGAGTAAGTTCCAGGATAGAAATGATTTCCAGCCACTAGAATAATATAATCGTAGAGGGAATTCCACATAGGAGATAACATAGGGATAATTCCTAAGGATGGAAATACCATAATAGACTGAGTACTCGACACTGAGAATGATATAATCGGTTGTAGGATTCAAAAATGTAATAGGATTATTTCCACACATTAGGTATGAAAAGGAGACGAACGCCACAAGGTCGTGGTGGCCTATTGGAAACGTCCCTGCCACGCGTTCTGCTGGACGAAAGATGGAGCCACGCTCAAACTCCTTAGTTTCTTCTAGTGTCTGTAACCTCACCATCCTTGTGAGATAAGGATGAGGGGTCTGAGGGGAGCCTATAAATCTACCTGCTGAATCATCACCCGCTATTGCTTGGCCCTACCAGGTCCTAGATTGGGTGGAGAGGGGGTTTAAGCGCTGATTATATATATATATATATATATATATATGTGTGTGTGTGTGTGTGTTTATATATATACATACACACACATATATATATATATATATATATATATATGGACATTGTCCTGCTAGATAGGGCATAAGTCACTGTCCCTTTCCTCTGCCATTAATGAGAGGCCTTTAAACCTTTAAAGTGACCAATCATGGGAACGCTGACTTCACTACTGAGAACACGATTGGACTTTCTGCATAGGAGAAAAGAGACCAAAATAGCACCAGTTGAAAGTAAAGGAAGCAAAAGATACAGAAGATCTCGAGCAGATTTCCTGACAAAATACATACATGAACTGCCTTTGGTTTGGTCCTATCACGAAGATCAAAAATAGAAAAGCTTGAATACACAAACAGAATTCTGATATGAGGCATTATTTTACATGACTTAATACATAATAAAACATCCTAAGAAATAGAGAAATTACTATTCAAATGTTTAAAGAAAATATGATGGAGATTGGGCAAGCCAAAACATCAATACAAGTAAGAACTATATCCTATTTTCAATCATTTTGAGAATTTCATTACACTCTCAACATTTATATTGCAAAAAATACCCGAAAAAATAGTATAGGTACAACTGTTTCATCTATTCGTACAGAAATTGATTATTTGGCATTCGAGGTCCAAGGCAAAAAATAAAAATCATATGACAAGTTTCCTGACTGATCAATGTGAATATTGTGTAAAATATAAACCAATAAATCTTATGTCATTGGATAATTCTTAATAAATCAATTAAAAAATCCAGATAAAAAAACACATATCTATGAATCTTGAAAAGATCCTTAATGAAATACATACCAACAAATTTCCCCATACCATAAAAGGAAGAAGAAAAAGAAGCAATAGTTCCCTTTCAAACAACCTCTAAAACATTTCACAGAGCCTAAGAAGATTAGAATAAAAAAGGGTTTTAGTTTCAGGAGAGCAACTTTTCGGTGGTCGTAAAGCCTTGTTGTGAAATATGCTAAAAAAAACATATGAGGGACTTTTTCATGCAAAAGCTTTTGTCTATGATTCTGAATACGTTATCATGTTTATGTCCGTCGTGTCGGATCGCGTTGTCAGTCGGAAACGCAGTCCTTTGTAAATCTCGTTTATTCTAGACAGGCGATCGACTGACATTCACAAATGAATGACGGAAAATTGGTGAATGCTTCGTGAACGTCCACCTAAAAAACTAATAGCTATAACGAAACATAATGATTTAAAGACCACTCATGAATGGAAAAGGCAAGGGACCGTGACAATGCCCTAGAGACTGACCATTTTTACATGATTATGATAAGAGTCCAAGCCTCTCCTTCACTCCAGCTACGACCAGGGAGGGCCAGGCAATAGCTGCTGATGACTCAACAGGTAGACCTACATGCTCCCCCAAACCGCCATCCTTAGCTGAAATGGATGGTGAGGTTGCAGACACTATAAGAAACTGTCTAACTTGAGCGAGACTTGAGCCCCAATCCAGCAGATCGCCAAGCAAGCAGGAACGTTTCCAATACCACCCCACAACCCTAAACATGCAAAACTTTAGGGGCACTCAGTAGAGTAATTGTACTTCGATGTATTTTTTTTTTCCCAAAATCTAATGGATTTGTCCTTAGGGCATAACCCCAAATGTCCACCAAATATCGTTGAAATTGGTTCAGTAGATTTGCGCAATGTTGTTAAAAACAAAAATTAACTTACAAAATATTTGCAATTTACTTAACCTTGCGATTTTTTTTTTTCAAAGTACTGCTGCGTATTTGTGCTTTGATGTACTTTACCCAAAATGTTACATATTCATCCTTAGGTTATACCCAAACAAGAATACCGAGTTTGGTAAAAATCGGTACAATAGTTTTTGTACAAAGTTGCTCACAAACAAACAAATAAACAAACTAAAGACAGGGATGAATACATACCCTTGGCAAAACCCAGATCCAGACAACACCCAAGAGGATGTCGATCCAACGACAAAAACCAAAACAATTGCATCAGTTGTTGACATTCCTGGTCCTAATTAAATGTTTTTCAATTTTCTCGCTCCACGAAGAAACTTATTGAAAACTCATTCCAAATGGAATTCCCATCTTACGTAAGGCTGACCAAGCGTCTATCATTGTTGTTCCAATCCGAATCTTGGATGACCACATACGTTCTCTAGAATCAATTAACAGTCAAACAAACGCAGAGAAACACATCAGATTAAATATCCATGTTCGCTAGTTATTTATTTCCTACTTTACTTTTATCACCGTCTTGGGTTCTCTTGCTTGAGGGTACACTCGGGCACACTATTCTATCTTATTTCTCTTCCTTTTGTTTTGTTAAAGTTTTTATAGTTTATACAGGAATTATTCATTTTAATGCTACTGTTCTTAAAGAAAATATTTCCTTGTTTCCTTTCCTCACTGGGCTATTTTCCCCGTTGGGGAAAATAGCCCCTGGGCAATAGCATCCTGCTTTTTCAACTAAATTTGTAGCTTAGCAAGCAATAATAATAATAATCATAAATTGGTCTATTAATTCATACAGGTTTCATACAAGTAGCGACGATAGTTTTCATCAATCAGTTAATCTGTTCGTCATTTTTCACGGCAGATAAATAAATGTAAAATGAATAGATGTAATAGAAATGGTATGTAGGAATTTCCAATGGTGTTTCAAGTAGCAGTACACACAATAGTTCTGGTAACGATAGTAGATAGTGGCAGTAGAGTAACTTTAGTACTTTTCACTTCAATGAAGTACAGTAGTTCTATCTAAAGCAT
The DNA here is from genome assembly GCF_036898095.1 of Palaemon carinicauda. Taxonomy (NCBI): domain Eukaryota; kingdom Metazoa; phylum Arthropoda; class Malacostraca; order Decapoda; family Palaemonidae; genus Palaemon; species Palaemon carinicauda. Next base: position 38,233,514 of record NC_090764.1, read on the forward strand.
CGTTCCTCAGTCGCTTTCAAACTACAAATAAACAACAAAACAGCATCAAAGCTGAGTTGTAATCAGCTTAAAATGCTATCATCATAATAAAAACGGAAATGATAGATAAAAAAAATCTCCGCCATCGTTATCAAACAATATAAAATGGCTGAAAAAAAAAAAAAAAGTGGAAACTCGTTTCATCATTCTAATCTGACTTATTATTCATCCGATCTCTCTCTCTCCCATCCTCTCTCCGAGGGACCTAAGGCTATATTCCCCCTTTCACTGTCACATCCTCCCTTCCTAGAATTCCAAGCCTAGTGAATTT